>NC_056738.1:537542207-537842207 GCF_019279795.1 Protopterus annectens | reverse complement strand
CTTAACTATTCCTGTGTCAAATCATGATCAACATGCGGTTGTTCCAGGAGATCTCCGTACTTGCCTCACAATTTATGGCTTTTAACACTTCTTTTCTTCTCACTTTCATTTTACCTTACATTCTTTTGTTTTTGGCACATTCAGCTGCTGCCTGACTTTTATCTAACTTCTGGTTTTATTTCCATTTCTGCTTGACACTAATTTGCTTTTGCTAAACTAAACAGGGAAATCATCTTAGACTTCTTCTCCTAATATTTTTAAAACTTTCACTATGTCTCCATCTGGTGAGTTCAACAAATATGTATGCAGTCCCATGACTGCAGTTATATGCAAGCAATCAGTTTTGATGAAACCCATGACTCCTTCGCAACAAGGAATATATAATCTCGGAATGCACAAATCTTTACATGTTATTTGATGAGTGTGAAGCACTTTTCTTTATTTTCCTGTCCAACTGAGTCAGTACCTTTTGGGGCAAATAATTCACTCCAAAACTGTAAGTTAGAACAGGAACAGCAAATTGGTTTATAGTTTCGACTTTGTTCCTAAATGTCAAGGCTGTTTTTAATATTAGTTTTAATCTTGTAAAGTATTCCTTACTGAGTTGTGTTCACATTTGTTCATGTTTTATTGCCGATCTTTCTTCATTTACCAAATATTTACTCACTCCCTCCTGCTCAAGCTCCTTTATTCATATTCTCATCCCAGATTGATATTTTCTTGGTGCTGCAGCTTTCCTTCTTTGAACATCACTTTGCACATTTATCAAAACCAAATGACATTCGTATATCATCTGAGAAAGTTTTAACCAGTTGCAGTTGTGCTTTCAACTCCTCTTCTGAAGAACCACACAGTTTTAAGTTGTAAAAGTAGATGAAAAGTATTTACACTTGTTTGCTTTCTGGAAGCCAAATTGTAACCATGGCCTAATCTGTTAAGTTGACAACTTAATGGTTTAAAGATGAAACAAAAAAAAGCAGTGGTGACAGTCACCCTGAAATATCCCCCACTGAATTTTTATCCTTGGGATAATAATTTGCCCTTTGTCATGGCTTATCTGCAAAGTGGTTTGCCACTGTTTCATGGTCACTACAACATAAATTGATCAATATAGAGTGTATCTTATATATCTGTAAACACTCCTTTATCCATGAATGTGGGATGTTGTCAAATGCTTTTCTGTAATTTATCCATTCCATGTTTAGATTCTTCTCCTTTTTACAATTCATTATTATGGATTAATTTAAGAATAAATGATCCTTTGTTCTATATGACTTCCTTTTGTTACCCTTTTGTTCTGTTGCCATAATTGAGTTTTTTTTTCTAAATGATTATAAACTCTGTCTGCATCAATTCCAGTATATAGTTTGCACATTGTTGGAAGGCTTGTTACCGGTCTATAGATTTTCAGATGGATTGTAGGTTCACTCGTAAAGATACTCATTTTTCCTGCTGTTAACCAGATTGATGTTGCTTCAGGAAGTGCATATAAGTACTTTTCACTCAGGCTATCCCTGAGAGTCAATAAATTCCTTGCAAGAATAAAAATATTCTGGCATAGAATGGTTTGTGCCCATATTGCACAGCAGCGCACCTTGCATATTCATGAAGGCATGCTGCTGTACTACCTATACAGACATGAACCATGAACGAGTGCAGGGGGCATGTCCAAGTAGTGCACTGATGCTGAACACATCCCCTGCACTCAGAAAGTGCCATACAGCACTTTCTAAATTGATCTGGCATAATATTAGAGATTTAATCTAATATTATGACAATAATTCAGTGTCCGCAGACAATGAAATTAAATAATGATCATTTCAGTGTCCACGGACACTGAAATAAACATCAACAACAGGAAAGCAATGCAGAGGGTGCATGACAGGTTCTGTGACACACCCCCGGCATTGCCAAAGTACCGTACGATATCTCCACAACCTGCTAAAGCAAAAAAAACTGTGCAAATGCACAAATAATGGGGGATAAATCCCACAAAATGGACACAACGCAGATACTGGCCATGAAACCTAGAAAGCGGATAGAAAACAGGTCATGCATTAGTCTGAATTACTCAAGGGCAGAAGTCTGAAAACAAATGTTTGCCAATATTCCCTTACAGCACTGCATGTTGACAAAGGCACAAATAACGG
Source organism: Protopterus annectens (assembly GCF_019279795.1). Classification (NCBI taxonomy): domain Eukaryota; kingdom Metazoa; phylum Chordata; order Ceratodontiformes; family Protopteridae; genus Protopterus; species Protopterus annectens. The sequence goes on along the minus strand of NC_056738.1, from coordinate 537,840,057 downwards.
GGGGAATAAATAATAAAATAGGGACACATCTGAAAAATTGCCCTCACACACTTAGAAAGTTGATAGAAAACAGGATATGTATTAGCAGGAGACCCTGAACGATAGAAGCCTGAAAGCCAAATGAATGTCATTATTTCATGATTGTAGTCCTCAATGAGTTGTCAGAACACCACAAGACTCACTTATATAGCATAATCATATAATAATAATATATACTTTTTTTAGGCTAAGGAATGTTTAAGTGTAACTAAGCGGGTGTATGCGTTATGGCCCTCCGCTTACTGTGGCTTAAACATCCCATATGAGATAAATGCCAATATACAATTGAAAATCTCAACCTGAGATAGTGTAGTGGTTAGAGTTCTGGCTTTACATGCAGGCATTCATGGTTCAAGAACCAAAACAGGCAACTTATTTTTTCATGGGAAAGTAGTGTTAAAATTATTTTTGTAAACATATGTAGCAACTGTTTTTTTGTCAACCAGGGTAGTGTAGCAGGTTCAAAAGTGAGATGTCAGTCTAGAAAAGATGTGAAACCTCCATATAAACACAAGTGCCCCATACAGTATAGTCACACAAGAAAATAATTTAATGAAAGCACATAGGGGGATGTCATGGAAGGTAAACATAAAATTATAAATATGTCAGTAATGATGAATCAATCCCACAATCCTGATACTCTATAAAATGAAATCTGAGCAATGCTAAGTACTGCTCAGCTATGCTAAGCTGGTGCAAGCATTGCTTAAATGTAATTGCTAAGCAACAAGTAGCCCAGCTAAGTGGATTTGCACATTAGTAAGCACTGCTCAACATCTATCCCTTTAAGCACTGCCAACCTTAGCTAAGTGGGTTCGCATCAATTAGCTTAGCTCAATATATTCAAAATGGTCTGAGGAAGGCAAAGGGTGGGAATTTGGCTCTATTTAAACCTTGCAGGTGGGAATATAGCCATAACCAGTTGTAGCTCATCTTTGCAGGCACTATGGCTGGTGTAGGAGAAGGGATTGTGCTCTTGGGCACAACACTGGGGTATTCAGGAGTCCAGGGTCATGGTTGGACTCCTAGTGAAAGACCATGAGGAGAGACTGCTGAAGGGACAGTATCAGGGCTCCCAATACAAAGCAGAGGCCTGGGACTGTCTTACACATGATCTCACCAGTGGTACTGGAATGCTTCAAACTGGTGAGCAATTCTGGCACCATTTCACTGACCTCAAGCATAGAAAGAGGGAGCTCTTGGATCAGTGGACCCCAGACACACAGGCACAGAATGTCTCAGAAGTGTGTAAGTATCAGTATCAATTAGTATTTGCCAGAGTCCAGCCTGTGTATGTGATTGCTAGGTATGCATAAATGTTTCATTATCTCCTGTACAGTTGCAGATGAGAGGGCTGTGAACATAGACGTCCATGCCAGTAGGTTGCTAAGGTTGCACTGGGAGGCTGGTGAGTACAAATCTAGCTTGCAGTATTCAGGGCAAATAAATAGAAACGAGTAGAATGTCAATTGCCTGTAGGTTAAAATGTGTAGTGTGTGTAATGAATAAATGAGACATTGACAGAGTAATACTGATGTGCAGGATATCTACCAATAAAAGTGCCAGTACCCTTCAATAAAACTAAAAGCCTCAGACTTTTGCATTTACTTTGGTATGTGGTGGTATGAATCTAAATGTGTACAGGTTCTGCTCAGCAACTATGGCTCTGACACCATGAATTAATTAAGGCTCATCTGACAAAGATTGTGGAGCTATAAAACAGGAGATCAACTATATGAAATGTTCCATACACCAAGATCTGATCCCTGAATAGTACTGTGTGAACTATTACACTGTATCTCCTACAGCAGTGCTTTGTGTTAACCATTGCTTTCCAGATTGTAATATGTCAAAGTATTAATACACAGTACAAGAACTATCTGTCATGCATGAATGTCAGAATTACAAGATCAGATTGTCCAACCAAGAGATTATTAGGTAGAAAGCAGTCAAGCAAAAAACAGCAGTTCCTCAACAGCTCATTGTGTTGAAATGCAACCTTTTTGCACAAACAGGCACAGTTCGAATCCCATAAGTGGTAGTAAGCCGCATGCATAATTTCACCCATGAATATGTAAATATGTGTAGAAACACTCAGGTAGTGTTAACAGAAATTTCCTCCACAGGTCTGCCAGGTAAGAAAATGTTTCTATTAGCTATAAGAAGGATGTACTAATACACTGTGTGCAACATTTCCGCTGTCCAGCCCAAGGCTGCAAATGACAGCAAGATAAGTACATACAGCAAGCATTTTCTTCTGATAAATCTCCCTTAAGGGTCATGCTGTCATGGCTAGTGGTCACTGCTGCCAATACCCATGCTGACAGATTGAAATCCAGGCAGAGTATGGCAGTAGCACACACACACACACACGCACACACACACACACACACACACACACACACACACACACACACACACACACACACACACACACACACACACACACACACACACACACACATACACACACACACACACCATGAGTGCAGGGCACCCCTGTTAACTTTGAATATGTGAATATGTGTAGAAACAATCAGGTAGGGTTAACAGACATTTCCTCCACATGTCTGCCAGGCAAGGAAATGTATGTATTAGCTTTAAGAAGGCTTTAGTAATACACTGTGTACAAACATTCCACTGCCCAACCCCAGGCCATAGGTAGATGTAAAGTGAGGTCATACATGGAGAATAATGAGTACAGTAATGATTAATGCAGTTGTGAACAATCAAAGCCTATACGGTTGTTAATTGATAGCTCTCTCTCCCACCCTAGCTGCATCAATAATTCATACACATAATCAACGCGTATGTTTTTTCTCCAAAACTACTGTTGGGACATGTCCTGTTGTTCTACAAATATTGAATAATTTGATTATTAATGTTCCCTGTTCAAATACTATCATTGGTGGCCTGTTGCTATCAATGTAACCTGCATGCCGTTATGATGACTACTGTTTATCCATTTATGCATGTGTTCTATTTGCTATGCAACTGTTTGAAATCTGTTGTTTTGGGTTAATTGGAACACCCATGCATGTTGTTAAAACTAATTTTGAAATGTTTTGTTCATGACTAACCAACATGTTTTGTAAAACCTCAACACCATAGCTTGTCTGGGAAGGCAGATCCCGGTGGATCTGCCTGTGACGTCTCATCTGGCTGTGTCACTGGGCCCCAGCACATCTGGGACCCAACCTGGGACCTCCTGGTCTGTTGGTCCTGCAATACCTTTGGGTCAAACCACCTCAGGGGATGGGGTACATCCCTCTGGGAGTGGGCTTGGACAGGAAACCATCACCCATAGCCAGTTTCTGGGTTTGTTGCATAGCACCATCCAAAAGGAGTTTGTTGGACAGCTGCGCCAGATTGAGGGCCATCTGGTGCATCTTGTCCAGCCCCCAGCATAGCCACCTTTAGGGCCATGAAGGTGCAGTGGTGACTGCCCATGGGTGGGGACCTCAGTCCCACTTGTATCCATTTGGGGGCTCATGGGTGTCTGATTCCCATCCACTCTCCCTGTCCAAAGTGTTTACCCCCATATGTGTCATATACTGCCCCTGTCTGCTGTCTTGTCTGTCTTCCTACACAACTTAACTCCCCAAATATGCCTATTATCCTTCCCCAACATCCCACTCTCACCTTAAAAAAAAAGGCATCTGCCCCCCCAAAAAATTATGCCCCATACATAGCTGTCAATTTCGCACATATGTCCACTGGATACTTGTAATCTGGTTCAATTGGCTTGACAACACATTACTGTTGTCCTCACCCCTCTCTCAGGGGGTTTGAGTGTCCAAATTCACCTCCAAATTCTGTAAAAATTCACAGGTGTTGCTGTAGAAGAAATGGACAGCTATGAACCTTTCCTACATCCATCTTGCACGTCCCTAGCTACCTTTCATACTGTACTTCCCTCTGCATGTCCCTTTTTTCACCACTTTCCTATAACCCCTTTTTCTTTTCTTTTAAAGAAATGAGTGCGCGATTAACTGGGAATAAGCGGGGCAAAGTGAAGCCAAAATGCACTAACAGTATGTTGGCATTGCTTAGCATCACGCAAACCTGCTTACAACTGTTTAAAGGTGCCTTACTCACTCTGTATCCATCAGACCTTGTTCTGCCCAGCAACAAAATAGTCAGCGCCAGCAGGTCTCAAACCCTGTAAGCTGTACTCTACAATCACAGCAATATACCACTACACCATTTGAACTGTGAGAATATCTAATACTTTAACAAACATATCATACATTCTGGTCATTTAAAGTAATAAAAAAAAAAAACATCAGTCCTACGTCTCAAGCCCATGACCCTTGTACACTACAGTCAAAGCAATGCATCACTACACCATGTGAGCTGTAGGAATTAATGTTGCTTTTTCAAACATATCATGCAATAGAGGCATACAACATTAAGGAGAAAGCTCTGTGGAATCATTCATGTGTTGTATATAGACATGCACACACACACACACACACACACACACACACACACACACACACACATATATGTGTGTGTGTGTGTGTGTGTGTGTGTGTGTGTGTGTGTTTGTTGAAAGATATATATGAAAAAGTAGATACATAATATAGACAAATTTATTTATTTATTTATTTCAGTTTGATTACCGGGGAGGTCCACTGGGCGTTGGAGCCCGTTTTCAGTGGAGGCCCGGGGAGAAAAGCTCCAACACAAGGAATAATTACAGTTCAAATATTTTGATTACAAGGTAATGTCAATGTACATGCAAAGTCATAGGCACTCAGAATTACAAATATTAAGGCAGTTACATAGGGAATATTAATGATCATGCAAAGTCATAGGCACTCTGAAATTACAAAAATAATTACAAAGAACATTCATAGTCATAGGCAGTCTGGATTACAAATATCAGGTAATTTCAATTTTGAATTGGGAGAAAGGTAGCCAATGATGAGTATGTTTTACTATGTAGGTCACTAAGTGTAATACATTTAGAAGGGAACAGGAAGAAGAACAGGAGGGGGTTAGTCAGGGGCAAATGGAGTAGAAAGTTTGAGATTTGTAGGCAGAGGAGTGCAGTTGCAGATTCTGTTATGATAGAGGTAGGAGTGAAGCTGAGTTTTGAAGTTATTTAGGTTGGAACATGTCCTAAGTGACAAGGGCAGAGCATTCCATTTTCTAGCAAGTGTAAAGGATAAGAGAAGCTGGCCAGCAGGGTGCTGGGGTTTTTGAACTGTGATCAGGTTGTGTTGAGAAGATCTAAGTGGTCTGAGGGGGGTATAAGGGTGCAGAATGTTAGAAAGGGCAGGGCATTTAGTGGGGTGTCGAAGTAGTTTGAAGGCTGTGGTGAGTTGGATGAGTTTAAGTTGGTTTGGAAGTTCAAGCCAGTTTAGGGAGAGAAGGGAGGAGCAGTGATGAGAAGAGGATTTGGCATTAGTGGCAAATCTAGCGACTTTGTTGTAGCATAGCTCTAGTTTGGTGGCAAGAGAGGATGAAACATTAGTGAGCAGGGGGGCCACCATATAGGAGGGTAGGAAGGAGGAAGGTAGAGGCAAGGGTTGCTCTGGTGTGAGGGGAGAGGAAGTGGTTGTTTCTATAAAGTAGACCTAGTTTTATGTGTGTTTTTTTGATGTTCAGTTGGATATGGGAATTAAATTTTAATTGATCGTCGATTGTGACACCAAGAAGCTTGGAGGAGGGTACGATTTCGATAGGGGAGTTATTGAGGCTGGAGATTTTTAATGACTTTTTGTCAAGAGAGGAGGATCTAGAGGGAGAGAAAAGGAGAATCTTAGTTTCACTGGCATTTAGGGAGAGGTGATTTTGTAGCATCCAGTTTTCAGTGGTTGAGAAGGCACTTTGGGTTAGGGCTTGGAGGTTTGTTAGGTTAGGGGCTGAGCAGATTAATGTTGAATCATCTGCATATTGTACAATAGTTGTGTTGGGGATGGCCTTATGGAAGTCATTTATAAAGATATTAAATAATAGAGGACCGAGTATAGAGCCTTGAGGTACTCCAGTAGGGGTGGGAAGAAAAGTAGAGGTTGCTTGGCCCCATTTTACCGCTTGGGATCTGTTAGAAAGGTAGCTGGAAAACCAGGAGAGGGATTCTGATAAAGGTATATAAATATATAAAGGACGGCAAATAAAAATATATATTAAATATATACATATATATATATATATATATATATAAAAAACATGCAGTGCAGTCATACTTCAGAACCATCCCTATCAGCCTCTTAGTGCAAGAAACATGTACAAAGGTAGTAAAACAGGGGGGGGGGCAATGGGCCACATATAGGGTTATACTTCAAATATCGTTGTTAGAAACAAAGACATTTGCTACAGCAACAGGATGTATTTCAGCAGACAATTACAGAAGGATAAGAGGATGGGAACTGAAATGTTATGTCATTATTTACTGACATAAATCCTTGGATCATCACAGTGATTTACCTGACAAATATAAATGAATTGTGGAACAGAACAAAATTATGGGCCAAACTTCTGAACATTCTGTGAAAATCCTGGCAGTAGAGAGGTATGCTCAGCACCACTTAGTGCATTGAATCTGGACCAAGCCTGAGAAAGTGGGGGACAAAGGCATGAAAATAGGGACATATCCAAAAAATGTGAGTAGATAAGTTGAGAAAGTTGATGCAGTAACAATGTATGTCCTAACATATATTGACTGAAATGTCACAAGTCTGGGGCTCAATTGCTTTTCACTATTTAGTGACCTCAATCCCCACATCATCCCACTGATGTGTCAGGAATACACAACAGTTATGGTGGCCAGACCATAGATATCGACCAGACAATTGGACATCCTATAAATGTGTGGACATACCACAACATTAGGTAAACTACACTCAGCTACCAAACAACATACAAACTACAATCAGACTGACATAACACTACCCAAATCCAACTCTAAGGCTGTACACATGCATTTGCAAATATAACAGGCACTATGGGGATGTAACACTAGTGGAAAACAGACACTGGTGTGAAAGTGCATACCCACAACCAATTGCACCATGGTCACAGTGACATACCAGTAACCAAACTGAACACTACCGTATAATGACTGTGTGAGCAACAATATCCCATTTGCCACTCACACATTATCCTTACATATACTGCCTCAAGTCCAAGTATAGTGGGAGTCTTGAGGTGTTATGGGACATGCCATGGTCTGCCCGTACAAACATATACAAGCAATAGGGAAGCAAAAACTGGAGCAGCATGCACAGTCAGATAGAAAGGGCCCATGACACTCACATGTACCCTCCTCCTTACACAGCCCAAATAACATGTACACACTACACTGCTACACAATCCTGACAGTCTGTTAATAATAGCCAGACATACATAGACTTCTCAAATGTACAGTTTCCCACATAATGTATAGGCACAGAAATCATATCTATGGCCACTTCCTTGTTACATGTCTAGGGGTCTATGATATCACTGGGATGGTAGCAGGAATGAAGGCAAGAAATAATGATACTACGTACCTCTGAACCTCTTAGTGCATGACATCTGGACAAAGCCTGACATAATTGTGGGATAGAGTCTCAAACTCAGGGGTATATTGGACATATTGCTGTTATAAACTTAGACAGCTGCTGATGTTACTGGGTTTGTTGTCACATATCTTTTATGAGGGATATGAAGTCAGTAATACCAATGGATGTTAGTATTTACTGACTGCATTCCCCAGAGTATCCTACTGATTAGCCCAGGAGAACAACTGTCTGGGGAATAGACCAAACATAAGAGCCATGCATCTGGACAGTGTCTCGGCCTCTGGACAGTGTAGATGTAGGACCGTAGTATGTCACAGAATGGAAATCCCCTGAAAACTACCAAACATGTCACACAGCACCTTATGAAGCACAGTAAGACCAACACGACACTCCCCCACATCAGCTCTGGGAAGTTACCCATGTATATTCAAATATAGCATGCACTACAAGGATGGAACTGTAGTGAAAAGCAGATAGTAGTGCACAAATGTCCACCCAAAATCATTTGCACCACAGTCACAGCAACACACCAGTACCCAAAATGAACTCCAGAGTAGAACAACTGTCTGAACAAACATACCCTGATTGCCAGTCACACACTACACTGACATATACTGGCCCATTTCACAGTGTACTGGGAATCCTGAGGTGTTACAGGACATTTCACAGTCTGCCCCTAAAAGCATACATACCAGCAGTAGTAGCAGCATGCACCATTAGATAAGTAAAGGATGTATGGCACTCACATCTGCTACACTCCCTACCCAGCCCAACAAACATCTAAAGACAACACTGCTACACAATCTTGGCAGTCTGTTCACAATGACCAGACATACATAACTGTTATCTGTACAGATTTCCACAGAATTTCCAGGGTGCGAAACCATAATCTTGGCCACTGCCACATACCACTGCCAGGAGTCTGCTAGGTCACTGGGATGATAACTGATATACTGTACCTCTGCACCTCATAGTGCAGGACATCTGGACAATGCATGATGTACTTGGGGGACGGGGGGCTCTCAGACCCATTCTGCAGTGTAGTCAACCACAGCCTGAGCACCGGTGTCATCCCATCTGCACAGAGGACAGACAGAAAGTTAATAGAATGCAGGTTATGCATTAGCATGAATGTTCTTAAGGATCCAAGTCTGAAACTGAAATGTATTTCATTATCGCATGACAGCAGTCCTCAATGACATGGCTGAAATCCTCAATAATCTTCATTTAATATAATAATATAATATTAATATGCAATAGGAGATAAATAACAATATACAGTTCCAATCCCCAAACCAAGACAGTGTAGTGGTCAGAGTCCCAGGCTTGCATGCAGGCATACATGGTTTGAGTACTACAACAGGCAATGCAATTTTACATGGGAAAGCAGTGTTAAAAGTACTATTTTCATATTAAAATATTTGGTAAGTTATTTTTGTCACCCAGGGTAGTGTAGCTGAGGTAAAATGGAATTGTGACTGCATATAACATGTGAAACCACCCATGTATACATGTGTCCCATACAGTATAGTTACACCCCTTGCTACTGTAATGAAAGCACATTTTATATTTTATAAGAAATATATAAAACTATATAACGAAATGAACAGGAACAACCAGCAGGTGAATGTACACCATTGCAACAAGCAAACAACAGCAAAAATGAAAGAAGAAGCAACGATGCCATGAAGTACGGCTCCAAACAACATAAACTATAAAATAAGCAAATTTTATTGACTTGTAAGTGCTTTCACTACATACTGTGGCTTCATCAGACCATGAATACAATTCTAAAAGAATTAAAACAGCTTAATATACTCACAGTTAACGCTCCTACTTTTCAAATCACTAATCAGTAGCTTCCCACTTTGCTATGCATTCTCACGTATCGTGAGTGATGTCACCACATATTCCCCTCTCTAATTTTAAAAAACATACTCTCACAAAAGTAATTTTAACATACATATTATTAAAAACATTGCTCATATTATGTCATAATGTATGCAATATAATAAAGTAAACCCTTCCATACTAACATAAAGGATAATTCATTGAAAACACATTTTAGCAGCTGATGAAACAATCCGTGATCCGAATGAACGTACTAGACCTCTTCATTTATCAATAAAAACTGTCTTCACAAAAATGATGTATCAGTGATTTAGCGAGGACAATTACAAACCATTCTCATGTCCTTCACTCTCATTCATGTCATTAGGGTATTACATTTAACTACGTCCAACATTTTAAAATCTCTCCAATAATCATACAGCATAGCACCACTGCGGCACTAATATGCAAACAGATTACTTAAAACCAGCCACTCTAACCTGAGCATAGAAAATCACATAAAAATCTTATCATATATATTATAGATATAGTAGACATAGTTAAAGCACAGTATTTAGTAATCCACAAATAATTCCTACAATTACTATAATTCAAAATCATTATATTGTCATTTCACAGCCAAAATGATGCGCATTTTCTAAGCTGATCCTACGGACATATATCCAGAATATTACATAAACATAGCAGCATCGGCATCCTTAAAAGCAAGCCTTAGCTATGTGCGATCACAGTCCTATATAAATATACTAACATGGGAGGCTGATAAACAGCCTATTCAGGTACCCAGCCACTAGGAAAACATACAACACACCCCAGAGAAATACCTTTTCCGATCATATCCTCGAAATCACACTTTATAGTTACCAAAACACATCTCAGGTGATTCCCCAAAGCAAACAGAATCCAGAAACCAAAAACAAACATTGCAGACATAATACCACTGAGGGGCAATTCATGTCACCACTCAACCAGTCCTTCTAAACCCTCTTTCCATTATCATAATAGACTACCACCTGGCTATTTTTGAGTCATTCAAGTAGATTTTAAAATGAAAAAAGCAGGGTATTATACAGCATGCTACCCCATATACTTTAAAATTACCTAGATATAAACTATCTAGCTTCCACTGTGTCATGGATCTCTACTTAAGCAGAGTTCCCTCAACATGCTGTATCTCTTAAAGGCATACTCCCAGGGTTTGATAAACTTTATATAATATGGCTATAACTCATTATAAAGTAGTCTAGTGCATATAACATAGAGACAAACAAATCTACATTTCTACAGTAATACTTACATTCTGTCCCTATGTCTGGAACATTCTACCCCATTTTGTTGGCCTGTCTCCACAGTTTTGGTTGGAAGAAGTATTTCCAAATACCCTCTGTGATGCTGTTATTCACAAACCTCCATGAAGTCATCCTCACTGGCAAGGAAAAGGGCCAACGTCTACATGAAGTACTCAATTATAGGAGTGTGTTGCCATACCATTGGCTATAGGAATGACAACACATGTGTTCTGCATGCAATTAGCTAGTGGGGGACACCAACTGCTGCACAGGCCATCAGCTGCTTTACATTCTTTAGATAGAGAGAGACAGTGGAAATTAAAAAAAACAAACAAACAGGATATAACCACCTACACTTGAAAAAAAAACAGGTATGTCAAACAAGTAAGCATGTAATGGACTGCAGTAGGAGGTATGTAACAATGGGAAATAGGAAGTTTAACATATATGTCTTAACAAGACTTGCTGTACTGATATATTGGTGATCAGAACCTATGGCCATAGCATCTGGGTCTGGCTGCAGTGACATAGATCATAAGTCAAGCCTCTGAGTCACCCCAGGATAGGATGTCTCACATTTGACTACTCTGGAGTTTGTGTTGAACAATACTGACTGTGACAATGCTAGGCCAGCTACTGGGATGTCATACATATCCATATTTTATTTGTAAATACATTTATGATATACTTGTTTGTCTCAATAATGTGAGAGACCTATACATGGTATTTCATCTGTTGCAGATGTATGTGTTGAACTGCATGTGATATACTGAACTCATACCATTAAGCTGTCCAGTGTTATGCACACTGACCATATGTGTGCCTCATATTTGTAGTCATTTATTCATAGAGTTGTGTTATGTCTGGCAAATCATTGGCAAATCTGTGAAGACTGACATTACAACATCTCCTTTTTCTTCTGGCTTTTCCCATTAGGGTTCACCACAGTAGCTCAGCTGTTGCCATTTCTGCCTGTCATCTGCATCTTGCTCTGTCACACCAACTACCTGCATGTCCTCTCTCACCACATCTAGAAACCTTATCTGAGGCCTTCCTCTTTTCCTCTTATCTGGCAGCTTCATCATTACCATCCTTTTCCCAATATATTCAGCATCCCTCCTCAGCACATGTCCAAACCAATGTAATCTTGCCTATCTGGCTTTGTCTCAAAACCATCCAACATGAGCTGGCCCTTTCATATACATATTGCTAATCCTGTCCACACTCATCACACCCAGTGCAAATACTAACATCTGTAACCCTGCCACATCCAGCTCTGACTCCTGCCTTTTTGTCAATGCTACTGTCTCCAACCCATATAACATAGGTAGTCTCACTACCCTCTTGTAGACCTTCCCTTTCACTTTTACTGGTACTCATCTGTCACAAATCACTCCTGATACTCTTCTCCACCCTCTCCATCCTGCCTGTACTCTCTTCTTTACCTATCCTCCACAGTCATCCTTACTCTGAAATGTTGATTCCAGTCATTTAAACTCATCCACTTTTACCAACTCTACTCCTTGCATCCTCAACATTCCGCTATCTTCTCTCTCATTCACACACAGATATTCTGTCTTAGTCCTGCTGACCTTCATTCCTCTCCTCTGTAGAGCATATTTCCACCTCCCTGGGGTCTCCTAATTCTGTTCCCTGTTCTCAATACAGATCACAATCTCATCTGCAAACATCAAAGTCAATAGAGACTCCTTTATGATCTTGTCTGTCAACCTGTCCATCACTATTGCAAAAAAGAAAGGGCTCACAGCTGATCCCTGATGTCATCCCACCTCCACCTTAAATGCATCCATCACTCCTATTGCAGACCTCACCGCTGTCACACCACCCTTGTATATATCCTGTAGCACTCTTACATATATCTCTGGCAATCATGACTTCCTCATACAATACCACAACTCCTCTCTAGGCACCCTGTCATATGCTTTCTCTAAGTCCAGAAAGACACAAAGCAACTCATGACCTACTCTGTACTTCTCCATCAACACTCTCAGAGCAAACATCGCATTTTTAGTGCTCTTCACTGGCATGAAAACATACTGCTAACCACTACTCATCACCTCCCTGCTTAACTACACTTTCCCATAATTTCATGCTGTGACTGATCAGTGTTGCCCCTCTGTAGTTGCTATAGCTCTGTACATCAACCTTATTCTTAAAACAGTACCCAAATACTTTCTCTCTACTCCTCATGCAACCTCTCACTTTCCAAGACATTAATTCAACCTTGTCTCTCTAATTCTCTTCATTCACCCGCCATTCAAAGTACTCTGTCCATCTGCTTAACACACTCTCCTCACTTGTGAGTATGTTTCCCTCATTATCCTTCATCACCCTTCTCTGCTGCACATCTTTCCTATCTCAGTCCCTTTGTCTAGCCAATCTGTACAAGTCCTTTCATCCCACCTTAGTGTCCAACCTGTCGTACAACTCTTCATATGCCTCATCCTTAGCCTTTTCCAGCTCTCTTTACCATGCACCTCATCTCCTTATACTCCTGTCTACTTTCCTCATCTCTCTGACAATCCCACTCCTTCTTCCTCAACCTCTTTCTCTGTATACTGTTCTGTACTTCCTCAGTCCACCACCAGGTCTCCTTGTATTCCTTCCTCCATCCGCATGTCACACCAAGAACTTTTATAGCTGTCACCCTTACTAGCTCTGCTGTACTTACCCAGATATTTGGTAAATCGTCACTGCCACCCAGTGCCTGTCTTAACTCTTCCCTGAACTCCACCTCACAATCAACCTTTTCTAGTTCCCACCATTTGATCTTTGGTGCTGCCCTCACATTCCTCCTCTTGATTACCAGCATCATCTTACAGACCAGCATGCTCTGCTGCCTAACTACACTTTCACCTGTCACCAATTTACAGTCACCAATCTCCTCCAAAATGACCCTCCTACACTGGATATATTCCACCTGTGTGCATCTCCCTCCACTCGTGTATGTCACCCTATGCTGCTCCATCTTGTTATAGTACGTATTCACCACAGCCATGCCCATCCTTGCAAAATCCTCTACCATCTCATTGTCTGCATTCCTTTGCTTAATACCATACATACCCATCACTTCATCATCCCCTCTGTTCCCTTCACCAACATTCCCATTGAAATCTGCTGCAATCACCACTCTCTCACCCTTGGGTACAGTCATCACTACGTCATCCAACTGACTTCACATTTCTCTCTCTCATCCATCTCACAACCAACTTGCGTAGCATATGCACTGACAACAGTCATCATTACACCATCAATTTCCAGATTTATAAACCTCACTCTATCAGACACTCATGTCATCCTCCAAAACCACTCCTGGCATACTGTTCCTTCAGGATAACCCCTACTTCCTTTCTCCTTCCATCCACACCATGATAGCACAATTGTAACCTGCCTCTGATACACCTAGCCATACTCCCCTTCCATCTGGTCTCTTGCACACACAATATATAAACCTTCCTCTGACCATCATATCAGCTAGCTCTATTCCTATACCAGTCATACTGCCAACATTAAAATTCTTACCTTCATTACCACACTCCTAGCCTTTCTCCTCTCTTCCTGCCATATGAGTGTTGGACATCCTCCAGGGTATGTCTGTCAATGCAAAGGCTACTGTGCTATCAAATGACTCAAGTGTGTTACAGCAATATTAACTATTGAAATCCAAAGCTTCACGAAAGTAAAAAAAGATGTCAGGTAAATCCAAGCTTGACCCAGGAAAAATAAGAGTAAACTGATGCAAATGCAGTGTCCTTAACGCAGGTTTATTGTTTTAACAAGTAACACACATTTTCGCCACTGTTCTACAGTAGCTTCTTCAGAGAAACAGAACCCAAAATAGCGCCAAGCATTTAAACCAGTGAGTGACGTGGGCACGTGTAATCACGTCACTCCAAGTTACAAAGTGAAATGCGTTAACTAAATACAAAATGTTAATAAGTCTAAAAACTTAATAAGCATTACCAATTCAATGCTATATTATAGAAAATGTTTATACATTAAAAACAGTAAGAAGCTTAATACTTATAAAAAAGATCAGTAGTCGCTGAAATAACGCCCTTTGTACGATGTCACTAAACTACTGCAAATTATTTAAAATGCTTACATAAAGAAATTAATAATAAAGTAAGCTGTATAGTCTAACTGTTTAATTAATTAAATAAATAAATGATAAATAATAAATGATAGAAGATACCAAGGGTGTTTAAATGTATTTTAGTGTACATGTTCAAGAAAGGAGGTTATTTTATACTCAGGATGTATTAATTGATGAATACTGTATTGTAAAACTATAATAGTGCAAGTAATACATAGATTAAAATGCGTATTTAAATAGATGGGAATCTTAAATTTGAAAACTCTTCATATTTATTTATTATTAAAAATATATGTGAGAAAATCTACTTTTAAGAGATTTTAATAAAGTTTAAAATTAATGTAAAAATCTTCTTTTAAGAGATTTTAATAAATGTAAAAATCTTCTTTTTAAGAGATTTTGATAAAGTTAAAATTAAAATTGTGAATTCAATTGTATACTCATATATAAAAATTGTGTGTCAACGAGTCATGACATTTTATCTCATGGTACTCCTTAATTTTAATATACAATTAATATTACAATTTTCGTTCAACCCTGGTACACAGAAAGCATCTAATGTCAATTGCCATTCTAGTTCACTAGCTTCTAAAAGTAGTGAAATAGGGCCCCCTCTAATAGAGTAAGGAACATGGTCAATAGCTAGAAAATGAAAACTGTGACCAGGGTTGATAGAAATGTGTTTCGCCAAAGCATTGTCCAGTTTGTTTTTCTTTATAGCATAGATATGTTCATACAGCCTTTCACGTAGTTTACGATCTGTTTTCCCTACATAAAAGGCTGAACAACAATCGCATGTAGCTAAGTAGACAATGGATTTAGACTCAAAGTTCATTTTATAGTTAATGTAATATTTTTTGTTTCTGATTGTGAATGAATTTGATGTTCTTAAATATTTACAATAATTGCAAGAGCCACAAATAAATGTCCCCTTTTGTCTCGAATTGAAATCAGTTTCTTTGTTTCTTTCCAAGAGCATTTTAAGATTGTTTCCTTTCTTGTACACTATAATAGGATTTTCTCCTAATTTTTCCAAAAGTTGTAAATTATGCCTAATAAAATACCAATTCTTAAAAACAATATATCTAATCTGTGAAGAATTAGTGTTAAAAGTGGTAATAAAACTAGTGGTGAGTTGTTTAACAAAAGGAGTGTTAAAGCAGTTCTGACATTCTTTATCCTAAGGTTCCTATAATATTCGGGATCCCTAAAATCCACAAAGACCTTAATAATCCTCCTATGCGTGCCCTTATTGATGGCCGTGGTTCAATGACATACCCTATTGCACAACTGGTAGACAACATCCTTTCGAAATATATAAAAAACAATGGAATGGCAATTGACATTAGATGCTTTCTGTGTACCAGGGTTGAACGAAAATTGTAATATTAATTGTATATTAAAATTAAGGAGTACCATGAGATAAAATGTCATGACTCGTTGACACACAATTTTTATATATGAGTATACAATTGAATTCACAATTTTAATTTTAACTTTATCAAAATCTCTTAAAAAGAAGATTTTTACATTTATTAAAATCTCTTAAAAGAAGATTTTTACATTAATTTTAAACTTTATTAAAATCTCTTAAAAGTAGATTTTCTCACATATATTTTTAATAATAAATAAATATTAAGAGTTTTCAAATTTAAGATTCCCATCTATTTAAATACGCATTTTAATCTATGTATTACTTGCACTATTATAGTTTTACAATACAGTATTCATCAATTAATACATCCTGAGTATAAAATAACCTCCTTTCTTGAACATGTACACTAAAATACATTTAAACACCCTTGGTATCTTCTATCATTTATTATTTATCATTTATTTATTTAATTAATTAAACAGTTAGACTATACAGCCTACTTTATTATTAATTTCTTTATGTAAGCATTTTAAATAATTTGCAGTAGTTTAGTGACATCGTACAAAGAGCGTTATTTCAGCGACTACTGATCTTTTTTATAAGTATTAAGCTTCTTACTGTTTTTAATGTATAAACATTTTCTATAATATAGCATTGAATTGGTAATGCTTATTAAGTTTTTAGACTTATTAACATTTTGTATTTAGTTAACGCATTTCACTTTGTAACTTGGAGTGACGTGATTACACGTGCCCACGTCACTCACTAGTTTAAATGCTTGGCGCTATTTTGGGTTCTGTTTCTCTGAAGAAGCTACTGTAGAACAGTGGCGAAAACGTGTGTTACTTGTTAAAACAATAAACCTGCATTAAGGACACTGCATTTGCATCAGTTTACTCTTATTTTTCCTGGGTCAAGCTTGGATTTACCTGACATCTTTATTTACTTACAGCAATATTAAGACAGTGTCACTAATTTTGTCCCATTGTCCCGTATGTATGTGTGGCGTCCTACAGATGTCCTGCTCTAACTGCTTGAGAGGGATGACTGGTCAGCAAGAGTATGAATACAGTGTGTCATACTGACATAGAACAGTAATGTATATCAGGTATTAGCTGTGCACATGTCAGTATGAGTAGGTGTATCTGCCCACCTCATAACAACAGACATGGGATGCAAAATGTCAGTTAAATAATCTGGACATGTTGTACATCTGTGTAATCTTAGTTACTGTGCATCCAACAAAGTGACATTTCTACTGCTACTGATTGTTGCATTGCCCGACACAGTCATGGGTACTACAATAAGCATGATCATCAGTTTGAAATTGGAGAGGAGTCCAACTGTGTTATGACTTTGTGTCCATGCCTACTACAAACAGCTATATGAACACCTACATATCTGTATGGACTCAGCAAATACCTTGCTTGTAAAACCTGCCTCCACCAAAGTAGAGTAATCTCCTTTGTTGGACAGCAGCAATACACAAACCATAGACTTGGTCCCTATATTGGCTGTACAGGGCAAAGTAGGAGCATGCACCAACTTAGTATCAAATCAGCTTTTGTTTGAACAAACATATAAGGTCACAGGTAGATTACTGTAAGGCTAACTATGAGTACAAATTGGATACATCCACCAAGGCCAATCACAAGGCCATCTTTACATATGTCTGCAATCTCAGAGGCAACAAACCAACCCACCCTGTAATGGCAGTCAATTGGACCAGATACACACACAACATACCTATAGCCAACCTGCTGCAGATAGGTTTAGGGCAAACATCACCCCCCTGGCTCAGCATCACTATAGGTGTATATGCACAGCAACCGCACCCCTCCCTTCATCACCAGTGAGCAGGTGCATATTGCCTACTGAAAGAGAACAAATGTAAGTATCCATGGGACCTGATAATATCCCTGTCTGCATTCTAAATGGACTCAGGCATGTGCTCCCATCTCCATTACTCACTGTATTCACACCTAGCCTCGGCACCATCTACAACCCATTCACATGGCAAATTGCCAATGTCTACCCTCTACATAAACATGAATGAGGAATAGAGGATTATACAATTAACTGGCCCTCATTAGGGCAATATGACACAACAGGACCAGGAGTGGAATGCAAGCTAATACTGTACTGATAGATTACAGGGATATGGTGTGGTTGTGAGTGGTGACTACTGGTATTCAATGTAAATGTGTAGTTATGCACATACTATTGCCAAATGTATGAGATCCTGTGATGTGTTTCCCTGTTTATGTCTTCCAGGTGCAATGTCACATCAGTGAAGGCCAACTTTCTCAGCGACTGAGACAACTATAATCATAGAAGCCATACTACAGAACCATGCCATAATGTTTGGCTGGAGCCAGCAACATCTGCAGGAGAGGATTGCCATGTGGGACGACCTTGTCCACAGGGTAAATGATGTCGGCCTGCACGCAAGTACATACAAGCAGATCTGGCATTGTGCAACTGACCTCATATGCCATGCCTGGCAAAGGGCTGCTACCATGGCCAGGGACCACACAGCCACAGGTGGGGGCCCAGCCATGCAGCCCCCACTGACACCCACCGAGGAGCTTCTCTGCAACCTTGGGGCACCCATCCCAGTAAAACATCAGGGTACAGACCCCCCACATGCTGGAGGTGGGTGGCACCCAGACAATGGATGAGGAGTGTACAGGTAAGGCTCCAGTGGAGATTACTAAACTAGTGTAGCAGACATACTTGTATTTGTAGAGTATATACATGCATGGGTCAGGTCTGATTGCAGTTCTGGATGAGGTTTTCTAATGCACAGAAGTACACATCTATGGTGAAGGACAGCAAATTGTGTACTACTGGGGGCTGTACTGTAAATGTGCAGATATGCTGCATCCATCCTGTACCAATGCCACATGTGAGTCTGCTGACAATACCTCTCTCCGACAATTACCTAGGTCCCTCCAGTCTGTATCTGGAACAGCAGCCTGAAGCTGGTGAGTATGGAATTGTTCTGCTGTGGTTTGCCAATACCCCGGGCATGTGAAGGGCATGCAATTTACCATGCACACAATTGTCACTAATAGCCATGTTGCTTTATGTACATGCTCACTTGTGGTGTGGTTAACTGCATTTCATCACAGTGGCCACCAAAGGGACCTATCTAAAGAAAATGTAACATTCCTGTAGTATACCTCACAACCTGTCAGTGCAAGACTTCTGGACAAAGACCAACAAAATGAGGGGACAAATGGCTTAAGGTAGGGACATGTGTGAAACATTACTCTTATACAGTGGATATAAACAGTGTACACACCCTTGTTAGGAAGCCAGGTGTTTGTGATATATACAAATTGAGACCACAATATGCCAGTCTACACCTTTTCCAACCTTTAATGTGACCTATAACATGAACAATTCACTTATAAATCCAACCAATCTGTTGGGCACCAAATATGGAGTATCCAAACCTTACAATAAGCTGGATGTATACATGTGCATATCCTTCAA
The DNA here is from genome assembly GCF_019279795.1 of Protopterus annectens. Lineage (NCBI taxonomy): Eukaryota > Metazoa > Chordata > Ceratodontiformes > Protopteridae > Protopterus > Protopterus annectens. The sequence continues at coordinate 537,820,371 of NC_056738.1, read as the reverse complement.
ATAATATTTTATTGCAGCAGATTGTGATTTATTGACAGCATTCAGTCTGCATGGGTACACACCTGACATCATGTAAAAGGACTCTAAGTAACACCAAATAACAGTCTGCTGTCCAAGTAGGATATTCATGACATTTGCTCAGTTGCTTGCAACAGCAACAGCCATGACTTGCAGACAGCTTACAAAGTAGCAAAGGGATCTCATATTTGAAAGGTATCAGTCAGGAGTAGGGTACAACAACATTACCACAGCATTGCATACACCATGGAACACAGTGGAGACAGTCATCAAAAGGTGGATTGAATATGGGACAACAGTGCTGTTGAAAAGAACCTGACATCCTTCCAAAACTGATTAAAAGACATGCCAAAACCTGGTTAGGGTGGCTGCCAGGAGACATATAGCAACACTGAGGGAGTTGCAGGAATCTCTTGCAAGTACTGGTGTTGTGTACTACATGTGAGAACAATTTCCCCATATTCTGCATAGGTCTGGCCTATGGAGTAGGGTTAGAAGATAGAAGCATTTCCTCACACCAGAAAACATGTAGGGGTGGATACAATTTGCAATACAGCACATCAAGTCTCCCAAAGACACGTGTGAAAATGTGTTATAGTGTAATGAGACTATGGATCGACCTGACAGCCACAATACCAAAAGGTATGTGTGGTTCTCAAGCAACACCTCTCTTCACCTGAAGACCACCATCCCTATGGTGAATCACACTGGTGGCACTGGCATGCTGTGGGGATGCTGTTCCAAAGCCAGAACTGGGCCTGTAGTCATGGTAGTGGGACTTCTTAGTTCCAAATAACACTCACGTCTGGCCCAAATCCATCAGGTGTCTGCAAGAATGTTGAGGATGGGAAGGGGTGTCAGCCTTCATAGGTTCATAGGAAGGTACTAAGCTATCTTCCTGAGGGCATTTATAAGCCTTGCCAGAGTGTGTCTGCTTTCGCCACCACATTGATTAATTAACTGATCCTCTGTCAAGCCGAGCCAATGAAGTGATCCCAGGGGTGTATTTTCTGTTACCCATCCACTCATCAAGGTTTCTCTTGAAGAGTGTTAGTGAGGGGCTCTGCCTGATGTAATTTGGAATTTTGTTCCAAAGCATGAGGAGTCTCTGTGACTGGAATCTATCCCTCCAGCATGTTCTATTTATTGTTGTGGTGAGGTTTAGCTCAGTAGAGCGCGTGGCTCGCAGTGACTTGGATTTCTTTAGGTGGAGCATGTCCATCAGTTCTGAGTTGGACATGGCTTTGTAAGTCAGGCAGAGATCACCTCTGAGTAAGCGATATGCCACTGAGTATAGCTGGAGTTTTTTCAGTCGGGCTGCATAGGACATATGTTTGAGACCAGTAATCCTCTTGGTAAGGTGCTTTTATGGTCTTTCCAGCTGTTGGAAGTGTCTTGTGAGGTACATCCCAAATGGGGCATTGTACTCTATGATGGGTCTAATGAGTGACGAGTAGAGGGGCACTATAACTTCTTTATTTCTAGATGTGAACCCTTTAGTAGTTAGATGGGCCACATAGAAGGATTTCCTAACTACTTTTGCAATATGATTGTCAAAGGAGAGATTACTATCTACCTGGGTTCCCGGATCTATTATTACCTCTTCTGGATTAAGGGTGCTGCCACCTATGTGGTAATTCATGGGTGTTTTGTTTTTCCCAAACAGGATGACTATGCATTTTTTGGCATTTAGCTTGAGGCCATGACTTAGTCACTAGGTGTCCAAATTAGTAAGGCCATTTTGGAGGATGTCCGTGTCAGCTGGAGTGTCAATTATGGCTCCCAGTTTGCAGTCATCAGCAAACTTGGTTAGCTATAGTCCTCCTGTGTTTGCCTGTACTTCTGAGAAGTATATGCCGAACAGTAGGGGTCCCAGGACCGAGCCTTGTGGGACACCACTTGTGACTGGTTTAGAGTCTGACCTGGAGCCTGCTATTCTTACCATGTGAGTTCTGTCTGTAAGCCAGTTGGCAACCCATCTCGTGATGTAGGGGTTTATGTTCAGGCTGGTGAGTTTTTCTGTAATACCTGAGTTGGGAATGGTGTCGAAAGCCTTGGCGAGGTCAAGGTAGGCTGTGTAAACCACCTTTCCCTCATCTATGGCTTTGGTAACTGTCTTGAAGAAGTCCACCAGGTTTAGTAGGCATAATCTGCCCTTAACAAAGCTGAACAGGGTCGGGTCAATTGTTTGGAGGTTCCCAATGTCTTTGTTAATGAGTTCCATGATGATGCGCTCCATAGCTTTGCAGACCAGGCTAGTCAGGCTTATGGGGCGATAGTTACCAGGGCCAGTTGTGGCCCCTCCTTTGTGGAGAGGAATAACCATTGCTGTGCACCATTCTATGGGCACATAGTCTGTGGAGAGGCTGAGGTTGAACAGCATACATCCAAAGCTACCTAAGAATGGCTCCACCTGAACACACTCATGGTTATGGATTGGCCCAGCCAGAGCCTAGACCTAAACCCAATAGAAAAAAAACAGTGTGACCTGATGAGGGCTGTGCACATGAGCTGCCCTTGCAATCTCACAAAGTTGGGGAAACGTTGGAGGAAGAGTGGCCAAATAATGCCAAGTCAAGATGTGCCATGCTGATAGACACCTTCCCAAGAAGAGTAAATGCTGTAAGTCACTTACAATGTGCTTCAACAAAATATCATTTTAAGGGTATGCACACATATGCAACCACCATATTGTACATATTTCATTCATTATAATTTACATGTAACACATTTGTCTGTTTACCCATTGGATTGCACAGTCATATGTCACACGAAAGGTGGCTAATATTTTTGAATGCATTATTTCTGTCTCATTTTATATATTACAAGAACATGGCATGTTAACAGGAGTGTGTACACTTATCATATCCGCTGTAAGCTTAGAAGATTGGTGGCATAACAGTATTTGTGTGACCGTACATTTACTGCTAGTTTGGAGGTTTAAAACTCAAATGTATGTCATTAATTAGTGATGTCACTCCTCAGATCAGCCCAGTTATGTATCAGATAAACACAGGGGTTATGAGAAACAGAGCAAACATATGAGCCAGACATATACACATTCTGCAAGGATCTGCACAGTGGTGATGTATGTTCTGTAGTAGTTGCCACTGTGCTATACAGGTGAACAGCAATGATGTGTACATGGGTGCAGTGTGTGCTAGGGAAGGGCCATCACCTACTAACATTACTCATGTATTCCAAAGCTCTATAATGTTAGTTACATGGAGTAAAACTGGCTGCAATGCATGATGTTGAGGGCTGTGTGTAATGCATGTCACCATTTGGGTAATGTGAGGTCTGTGTAACAGATTTGTGCCACCTCACTTGTAAGTGTGTATAGTAAAAAGAGAAGTGAGCAAATGCTTAACGGAAAACCCAGGAAATACTGCAAATATGTTTTCAAAGAATGGTGCTTTCCTCCTTGGCTACTGCTGTTAAAATTCTTGTTAAGATGCTTCTCCTTGTTTCTTCTTTAAAAGAACTTTTATTAAAATAATTTAAAACAAAAAACAAAAATAAAAGCTACAACCTAACCATTTGAAAGTTAGCTTTGTAACACAAAAAAGAGAGATGAGCACTTTCGGTTTATCAACCTTATTCAGATCTGCTTAACATTAGCAGCTGCTTCTATTTATATTCATGTTGCTTTCTTGGAGTCATCCCCCACAACCAATGGGAGCCTCTATGCTAATTCTTGATGTACTTGTTATCCAATCCGGTGTTCTGTTTCTTATTTCTTTCCCATTGGGCTAATACTATATTTGTATAACTATTGGCACATGGAGTGCCCATGGCTACTCTCCATTTCTGCCAATAGACTTCATGCTCATATAGAAATACATTGTTTTGTAATATAATTTCTAGTAGCCCACATATCCTTTCCACATCCTTATTCAGTTGGTTAGCTAGTATAAAGTTTCTGACTGCTTCTATACCATATCTTTCTATTTGTTTAATGCCTATCTTAATATATATAGTTGTATCTCTAAGAAGTTCCTTCATCTTGTCGTCATACTGTTCCTTTTTCATGATGTCCAATGCACCTCCTTTGTCAGCTTGTTTTATCACTTTTTCTTTATTAAGTTGCAATTCTTTCAATGCCTTGTGCTCTCTATAATTCAAATTGTGGAACTGTTTTCCCTTTCCTTCATCTTTGTGTTGTGCTATTTCATTCTCACAAAGTTTGATGAATGTTTCCAACTGAGGATGATTTATAGGCACAAACATACTTGGCCTCTTATAGGTTTGTTTTAAATCATCTGAACCCATACTTTGTGTATTTTTGGTGCCATATATGTATTTTAACGTTACATTTCTTCCAAATGTACTTTTATACCCTCCATTAGGTCCCAACTTAGTGAGGTGGTAATAGATTTAAAAACATTTGGAAGAAATGTAACGTTAAAATATATATATGCCACCAAAAATACACAAAGTATGAGTTCAGATGATTTAAAACAAACGTATAAGAGGGCAAGTACGTTTGTGCCTATAAATCATCCTCAGGTGGAAACATTCATCAAATTTTGTGAGAATGAAATAGCACAACACAAAGATGAAGGAAAAGGAAAACAATTCCACAATTTGAACTATAGAGAGCACAAGGCATTGAAAGAACTGCAACTTAACAAAGAAATAGTGATAAAACCAGCTGACAAAGGAGGTGCATTGGACATCATGAAAAAGGAACAGTATGATGACAAGATGAAGGAACTTCTTAGAGATACAACTACATATATTAAGATAGGTATTAAACAAATAGAAAGGTTGGTAAAGGAAGTCAAAGAAGATCTGTATGAAAAATTAATGTGTAGAATAATAGATGAAGACTTGTATGCGTTTTTTGAAGTCTTACATCCACTTATACCAGAAATAAAAGGCATACCGAAGGTACACAAGAATCTAAATGATCCACCATTAATACCTATAGTTTCAGCAAGAGGGTGGATCACGGAGCCTCTTTCCCTTTAGATAGAAGATGAGCTTAAAAATCTGTTAGAGAAAGCACCTACGGTGTTAAAAGATACAGCGCAATTATTAGAGAAATTGTATGCTGAAGCTTGCAAGTTTGACAACTATAGACATATGGTATTGGCAACAATGGATGTGAATAGTCAGGCAAATATAGTATTAGCCCAATGGGAATGCCAGTGGAGCAAAGATAAAAATAATATCTGGCAGCAACATATACAATTCTATGGACATTTTGTTGATGACATTCTTCTTATATGGAGAGAGCATGAAAGTTTGTTGCAGCAATTCGTTCAATTTCTAACAACAACAACAGATTTTTTAAAGTTTGAAATCAAAATATCCCTGAAGAAAATAGAAATTTTGGATGTTAATATTATTATGGATGAGATCAAAGGATTGGAAACAGCCTTGTATAGAAAAACAACTTGGAAAAACCATCTTTTACGTAGATCTAGCATGCATCCAGGCCATATTTTTAAAAATATTAGGACAACCAGGTGCAAAGGGTCTCCAGATTGTGTACCAATGATAATATATTTTGAGAAGAAATACAAGGATTAATGAACAACTTTACAGCCAGAGGTTATAAAGAAGAAAAAATGGATGAAGACAAGCTTAGAGATATTTGAAGGAAGAAAGGGAGACCATACTATTCAGCTAAAATGGACAAAGAGAACAAAGAAAGGGAACCGAACAGAAGAAATGAAATAGTAAGATGTCCTTTGATGTACAGTACAGATAATGTTATCATAAGAGAAAATATTAAGAAATACTGGCCTATACTAACAATGGACCAGAAAATGAAAGACATAGTAGGAGAACAACTAAGTTATACTTATAAGAATAAGAAGAACTTAAAGAGGCTCCTATGTGACATAGATAGGCAAGAGGCAAAGAATGTATCTATGCCGACAGGAACATTCAAATGTGGAAAATGCAAAGCATGTCAGTAAGTTATGAGTACAGATAGGTTTCAGCATCCAATGACAAATAAGGTTTACATCTTTCAAGAAAGAGCAACTTGTAACAGTGAGAATGTGATCTATGTAGCAAGTTGCATGGTATGTAAAGCATTCTATATAGGTAAGACTAACAGAAAATTCAAAGAACGAGTATTAAGACATATACGTGACATTCATAATAAAATAGAGACCAATGCTCTTTATGTACATATTAAAGAAAATCCAGAGCATAATTTTAGATTTATGGTTATGGCACAGATTAAGCCTATGGAAAGAGGAGGTGATATAGTAAATAGAACAGAAAAAATTGAGTTGCAATGGATAATTAATTTACGATCCAACCAATTCCCCGGACTAAATGTTATAGTCCCACTTAAACCTGTTTTAAAAGAAAGAAAACTATGAGGGAAATGAATTATACATCTACCAATGTAGCTTGGTCAGTTGAGCATTAGACCCTTATCTAGAGGATCGCTCGAGTCCTAGTTTGGGCACCAAGGTGAAAGGAGAAGAAATCCCTAATCATAAATGAAAATAGTTGAATTTAGGTTTACTGAGCAAGAAGAAATTTGGAAAACATTGAAATCAAGAGCATCAAAGGAATAAAAAGAGTGTAGTTTGCTTATCATTTTTTTGGCCTATATGTCATAGTCCTCCTCAAACTTGCTTAAAAAGAAAAGAAAACTAAGAGGGAGTTGAACTATGCATCTACCAACGTAGCTCAGTCGGTAGAGCATTAGACCCTTAAATAAAGGGCTCAGGGTTCTAGCCCCAGTTTGAACATTATAATGGAAGGAGAGTAAACTCCAAACTATAAATAAATTGAAATCAAGTTCACTGTGCATGTAGAAGTCTGGAAAATATTGAAATTCAGAGCACTAAAGGAATAGAAAGAGTGTTGTTCATCCATCATTTATATCAATTAGAAAGGAGAAAAGATGTGTTATGGAGATTAAAGATATTTGTTAGCGGAAATTTGTCAGCAAATGAAGAAAAGGCATTGAATTAGTAGAGAGAGAGAAAAAGGAGAAGAAGTGTAATTTGATAACCAATGGATTACATAACATTAAAAAAAACAATTAGGATAGCTTCTTAATATGACTGAGTAAAGAGCTCTGTACAAAGTAAAACTCAGATAAAATAACAGGAATCAGCAGTACATCTTCGAATATAAGCAAGTGCTCTTAGTCAGAAAGAGACTTGATATTAAGAAGCAAGACACAAAATAAGAAAGTTTTTGATCTATGATTTTCTATTACACCTGAGAGTTAGCAAGTGCATCTATGTAGTGAAGTAAGCGCTATCAGTTTGAAAGAGACCTGATGACATGGAAGCAAGAGTATTTACAAGAAAGTGTTTGATCTTATGTCTTAAATAAAGGAGAAAGCCACTGCACTTGTGGTTTACCTAGTGAAGACAACACATGAAAGAGAAGAGGTTGTAGCTCTGTTATAGGCAAACAGATGCCTCTAATATAGAGGCGAAATACATGAAAAATGCTATGCAGGGAGAGTGATTAGTTTTTACAAAAGGCAAATAAGAACATGACATAAAAAGGTGGAGCCTGCATCTTGCAACAGGATATACACAAGCCATTGGAGCAAAAGTAAAAGAATAGCAAATCAAGTGAGAGAAAGGAATGAATAAACATTGGTGGATTTATTAAAACTTATTTGCATGGAAGAAAGTAATTGGCTTCCAAGAAATAAGAACCAGAACACCGGATTGGATTATAAGTACATCAAGAATTAGCATATAGGCTCCCATTGGTTGTGGGGGATGACTCCAAGTAGCAGCATGAATATAAATAGAAGCAGCTGCTAATGTTAAGCAGATCTGAAGAAGTTTGATAAACCGAAAGCACTCATCTCTCTTTTTTGTGTTACAAAGCTAACTTTCAAATGGTTAGGTTGTAGCTTTTATTTTTGTTTTTTTGTTTTAAATTATTTTAATAAAAGTTCTTTTAAAGAAGAAACAATGAGAAGCATCTTAACAAGAATTTTAACAGCAGTAGCCAAGGAGGAAAGCACCATTCTTTGAAAACATATTCACTTGTAAGTGTGTGTGTGTGTGTGTGTGTGTGTGTGTGTGTGTGTGTGTGTGTGTGTGTGTGTGTGTGTGTGTGTGTGCATGTGCTTGTATGTGTGTGTGTGTGTGTGTGTGTGTACATGTGTGTGTGTGTCTGCATGTGCGTGTGTGTGTGTGTGTGTGTGTGTGTGTGTGTGTGTGTGTGTGTGTGTGTGTGTGTGTGTGTGTGTGTGTGTGTGTGTGTGTGTGTGTGTGTGTGTGTGTGTGTGTGTGTGTGTGTGTGTGTGTGTGTGTGCATGTGTGTAGGTACCAGCCAACCTTAAAATGCAGGTAATAATGTATATATGTTGTCTTCCCCTCACAGGTTGCGATGGGGTTCGGGGTCCCTTCTGCTTGGAAACTGATGTCAGTGTCTCTTCAGACTCTGACAATGATGATAGGAATAGGGAGGTACAGGTGGGATTGTCAGGGACTGAATCTATGTGATTGGCTGACATCCCACTGTTGTCCACACCATCCCCGCACACAGTAACAATGCCCACACATACCCCATCACCAGTGGCCATAGATGATGGACAGTTGGCAGGTTGTGGCAGGGAATAGGCTAGTGTGGTGACTATGGCAGGTGTGAGTATAGACACTGGCAGTAGCCAGAGTGCAGACGAGGTCCCACACAGGCAGATGGACAGGGGTGCTTCCAAGAGGACTACTGCTCATCAAGCCACTGTCACAATTGCCATAACAGGTGTCACCTGACACATGTTTTGGGCTGTCATGTATGCACAGGCATGTAGTGGAAGCAACACAGGACAAATACTCAGGGTGGTCGATGCAACTCTTTTTGATTTACGTGGCAACATACATGACCTTGTTGAGGCTACATGTCAAAATACTGAGGTCAAGAATAGACAGTTGGTTGAGACCTTGGCAATCCTTGACCGTGGCATGTCTGTGGTAGATCATGTGGTGGGAGATGGGCATCGGCCTCATGGACGTAGGTCAGCATCAACAAAATCTGAGAGTTTATGGGGCCATGCACCTTAACACTCTCATAGTGGCAGTGGCACCAGCACTACCAAAGAAGGGTTGCTGTCCACATCACACGGGAGCAGGTCATGAGCACATGGTCTTGGCCGGTCCTGTCAGGGACATAGATTCAGCAGACAGCAGTCACCATCAGGAAGCAGGACTGCATCTGGCCTTGTGCCTGGTGGTACTAGTTAGACCTCTGGCAGGACCAGTTCCCATGTCCCTGTCTAGAGATGGTGAACTGGACACCCTGCCATGTACAGTCCACAAACATACCCCTGTGTAGGGCAGCCTCATGGTGTGACTACGTGCATCCATACACACACACAACTGTATCACAGGCAGGTCAACCTCCAGACAAACACAGCACCTCTGCATAGCCCATCTATTGGATACCCCTCCAAACACACACATATGATGTCAAACATATGGCCCAGCCTAGGTCTCTGACAAACCGACACCACACCCTGTGCATATGATGATACCTGTGCCACATCCCTGTCATCCATACCATTGATGCAGGGACATGCTAATATGGGTCTGAGGCACAGGGTGAATATAGTACAGTGGAGCTATGTAATACTGTGTAAGGTGTTTTCTGCTTACATTTGTTATGGGTACACATACAGATGTATGTACCTTATTAGCCAGGATGCATTATTGCTGTTAGTACCACTGACTGAATATAGTCTGACATGCTGTATTCTGTTTGTGTTCCAGGTGTCTGTGTGTCTGCAGGCTGTGGCCCTGCAGACATTACCAAGAAGGAGTATTGCAGAGTGGGAATGCACTGACCATGTCATAGGCAAGGTACAGCTTTATAAGTACATGTACCAGGTGTGTATGTATGCAACAGTGTGTGAGGGACACTGTTGTCAGATAGTGTGACCTAGCATACATACGTATTGTCACAGACAGGTAGTCTTCAGACATGCCACCTCAGTGTTGTTTAGTACCACAGCCTCATACATACAGAACAGGTTATGGCAGTACTGTCAGCAGGTCCCTCACAAGCATAGCCATTGGATTAACTGCAATGGATTCACCTGTCAACACCTGCTGGCCCTGCCATTTCTTTCCCATACACTCAACCCTGATGCAGTTGGTGAGGGCATGCATGATATTGTGTATGACAGGTTCATGGTATGTATTCCTGAGTTCACAGGGTGGAACAGGGAGACAAAATGGTATATCCTTTGCATACACACAGTAAGGACTGACACAGGGGATGTGAATACAGTAATAAAAACACAGTTGGCAATAGACAGATTAGTAAACCTACATATCCACTTTGATGTACTGTAGTACTACATACACATGACATGCCCCACATAGATTATATGCATGGAACATAACCCACTACCTCTTACAACACGTAAAGTTGTGAATGCCTTTATAGATGTTGAGATAACACACCAGAAATAGCATCTGGAGTCATGTATTGTTCTTTCAAGCCTGGGCAAGTGATAGGGTAGTAGACGTTGTATCAGCATGATGTTTTAATGAGGTATGATACCTGATGCTGACATGTGTGTGACTACACTCACTGTGGCTGATTTGGAAACAATATCAAATACATGGGCATTGTTAAGGGACACAGACCACATATAAGTTGAAAACATCTGGATATTCCATAGACATCTGTACAGAGGACTGGTATGGCCTGTACAATGGTTTAATATGCTGCATGTAAGGCAGATGCTGTTATCATGCTTTATAAAGTAATGCCATCAGTAGGTTGTAAACAGACATGGATGGTACACACATCAAAATGGTATAAGCCAAACAGTCCACACACACTTGCCAGTATTGAGTTTAGAACTCCTGCCTATCTAGTTATTTGTATTATATTGTTTTGCAGTTATTGAACGAGCTACAGACCTTACTGAGCTGACAATTGGCCAAAGGTGCTGATAAGAGGAATGACATCATCAGGACTGATAAAGTAGGGCAGTGGGTGGAAAATGTATCAAAATACTTCTTCTTACAAACATACTTGAGAGTAGAACCCCTGTCTATTTTGTTGTTTGTACTATGGTGTTATGCAGTTACTGTACGTGCTACAGCACTTACTGGCCTGCCAACTGGCCAAAGGTTCTGACAACTACACAGCTGAGGTAAACTATTACAGATGCCAGAAAGTCTGCCTTCAGTTTTCCCTTAGATCTTGCTAGTTCTTTCTGTCTTGCACTTCAAATAGCCTAACAGCTTTGCACTTCAACAGGTTTTTGTATCAATTATTCTAGCACACCTGAGAGCCATCAGCAGTAGATGTTCCTTACTGAATTAGCTCCAGTACTTAGTAGTTATGACCACCCCTCCTGGCATGATTAAATTGCAGTTCTTTGTGCTTTCGCCCATTAACCTGGTGCACTTGGGCATTCTGAGGCAGTGTCGCAACTGCCTCATGTACACAGACAGCCCTGTCCTCTAAAGTCCCAACACTCAGACTTGTGAGAGAAACCCCTATATCACCAGACTGGAAGATATGCACTCTCCAGCGAAGACTGGAATAGCTGGTCAAGAGGAGAAGGTCAACACCTGCACCACACCACATGGAACACATAGCCTCCAGAACACCCACTATCACAGCTCTGACATACAAACAAAAACCACACACCCACCTTCACAGAGGCATTCAGTCGACATTTAACCAAACAGCAGAGACCACCAAGACAGACACCCACTCAACCATGACAACACAGCACAAACCACAGGACACATATCTCACCTACACAGTGTAACCCTCAACCTAAGCCCCTAAGACTAACCACCTTCCCCAGTACAGGAATCATAGGTGACTCAATAGTGAGGCACACAGATGTCCCACTCACTAAGTTGAATGTGGAGAAAACAGCTGTCTACCAGGTGCCAGAATCCAACACATAACACACCCAGTCAGGTCACCCAACAACAACTACAAGTATCACTCTGTCATTGTCCATGTGGGTGTGAATGACCTCAGACTCACTCCTCTGGACCACATGAAAAGAGACATGGTGAAGCACTCAGATTCTGTGTGGCAGGCAGGTATGACAGTAGCCCTGAGCAATATACTACTGTTACCCAGAGTGACACCGCAGCACAACCAACAAATGATTGACTTCAACGATTGCCTTAAGTGTCTGGTGTCATTCTCAGAGGTTCCAGTATCTGTCTGCTTGGAATGACATGATAGTCAGACTGCGATACCTTGCCAGAGATGGCCTGCATCTGTCATCCCTGGGTTTCCAGGTATTGACTAAGTCTCTTGCCACCCCTATAGTGACTTTTTATGTGGTGTTTTAAATCAAATTACAACTGTAACAGCTATTAATAAATGCAATCTGAGGGCCATGCTGCTCAACACTAGATGTCTAAATCTCAAGATGCAGTGACTTCAAGCGCTCCTCAAAATGGAGAACATTGACATTTGTGCTGTAACCGAGACCTGGTTTACAGCAGCAGAAAGCACCCTGCACTACCCGGCTATAGCTCATTCCACACCTGTCAGCCCCAAACATGGACCACAGCTCCAAAGACCATGGTGTCTCCATATTCATAAAGGATATACACACCTCCAGACTAGTACCCCAGCATAATGCATCTGAGATACTTCAGGTACATCTGACATTGGGTAATAGTGCAATCCAGGTCATAGCCTGCTATAGGTCCCCATCCATATCCCTAGACTCTCAATCCATATTCCTCAACACTCTGGAATCTATTATGGTCCAACCCAACACTCTAATACTAGGAGACTTCAACTACCCCTCTATCAACTGGGAAAATTACTCAAGCACCAATACACTGGCCCAACACTTCCTAGAATTCATCAATTCCAATGCCCTGGACCAGCTCATTCTGACACCCAGTAGAGGAAGTAAAATCCTTGACCTGTGTTGATTACTAACATATGGGACCATTGCTCATCAACAGTAGTCAATCCCTACCTGGTCAGATCCAACCATAAAGTAATCACCATGGAAATCCACATCTCACCCACACCCCCCGCAAAGGTAACCACATTGAAAAACTTCTCCAAAGCTGACTTTGTACTCCTAAAAACAGAGGTGGCTAACTTCACAGCACCCATGCCAATGGAAAATAGCTACATGACTGCTGAATCATACACAAATGCACTGTACAAGCATGTACATTAATGCATGGAACTAGCCATACCCAACAGAACTAAGATACTCTCCTCCAAACATTGGAGGCCAATCTGGTGGTCTCCTGCCATTAATAAACTGTACAACAGAAGGTAAAAACTGTTGTAGAAAAAGGTGGAGTCCCAAGACTGGGAAAACTCCCTTATTGGCCTCAACAACAACTTAAGATCCCTTATGAAATCATCTAAAGCCAGCTATGATGGCAGAATTGCAGTAGACACTGACAACAATAACAAAGCCATTGATAGTTATATCAAGAACCTCCACGGCAATACTCAGAAGTGCTCTGAGTTACTGCACAATGCTACCTCCTATACTGAGCCAACAGATATTGCCAATACATTCAGTGCCAGCTTTACCCCTCTCTCTCTCCCCAAAAGAAAATTCACAATGCCAGGAGAATGCCAGGTACCCAGCATTACTGCAGCCCAGGTTAAACCTGCATTGTCCATGGGCAAGAATACAGCTTCCATGGGACCCAAAAACATCCCTAGCTGTGTTCTACATGAACTATAAAGAGACATGGCATCAGATCTGTGTGCCCTGTTCAGTCACAGTCTCACCTTAGGCATTGTCCCTTCCAAATGGCACACTGCTACAGTCATCCCTCTCCATAAAGGGGTAGCGGCTACAGATCCTGGGAATTATTAGCCCACTAGACTGATGAGTCTGATATGTACAGCTATGGAGCATATCATTAGGGACCTGATCAACAAAGATATAGGTAATCTCCTAACTCTGGATCCCACATAGTTTGGCTTTGTGAAAGGGAGATCATCCTGCTCAACCTGGTTGACTTCTTTGAGTCAGTCACGAGGGCTGTGTATGATGGTAAGGCACTGCATACAGCCTACATCAATCTGGCCAAGGCTGTTGATACCATTCCTCAGTCAGGAATTATTGATGAACTCACCAAACTAGGCATCAACCCCTAAATCTCTAGGTGGGTGGCAAACTGTCTCACAGATAGAACACACAGTGTGAAAGTAGCACACTCCAAGTCATACTGAAAATGAGTCATGAGTGGAGTCCCACAAGGATCACTCCTGGGTACTCTCCTGTTCAGCATCTACTTCTCAGGAGTCCAGGCCAACACAAAGGAACTCTGGCTGACCAAGTTCACAGATGACTGCAAGCTGGGAGCCATCATTAACTCCACAAGTGATGCAGACATCCTACAGAAAGGCTTCACTGAGACCAATGACTGGTGTGGAAACCATGGCCTGAAGCTTAATACCACAAAATGCATAATCATTCCCTTAGGTAAAAACTCAGTTCCCACTAAGCACCACATCGATGGCAGCCCACTGAACGCTGTAGGTGTTATAAGAGATCTGGGGACACAGGTTGACAGCAACCTCTCCTTCAAACACCACATTACCACTGTGGTCAGGTAGACCTTCTGTGTGGCACATCTCATTACCAAGGGTTTTGCATCCAGAAAGAAAGAGGTCAGCATCTCTGTCTACTCTTCCCTCATTAGACCAATCATCAAGTATAATGGCCCATTTGACATGTACCTCACTAGTGCAACAGCTGGAGAGGCCACAAAAGTACCTCACAAAGAGGATCCTAGGCATGAAACACGTGTCCTATACAGACAGACTCAAAAGACTCCAGCTATTCTCTGTCTCATATCACCTACTTAGAGGCAATCTCTGCTTGATTTACAAAGCTATGTCTGATCCAGCTCTTTTAGAAATGGTACATCTGAAGACATCTCAATCCCTCTGCACCACACACTGCAGAGACCTCAACTTCATTACGACAATCACAACATGCTGGAGGGACAGGTTCTTCACGCAGAGACTGCACATGAGCTGGAATAGACTTCCCATACATGTCAAGCAGAGCACTAAGCTGCCCCTGTTTCAGAGAAATCTTGATGAGTGGATGGGTAATAGTAAGTTCACCACAAGGATCACTCCAGTGGCTCTACTTGATAGAGGCACTAGGAATTAACATCAGGTTGGCACAATGGCAGGTTACTTTTATGGGCTAGGCTTGTAAAGGCTCCAGGGCAATTAGCCTAGTACACACCTATGAACCTATACGGGGAATGACATCAGCATGACTGATAAAGTAGATCAGTGGGTGGGAAACTTATCAAAATACTTCCTCCTACAATCATACATACTTACACACACACTTTTGCCAGATCTGAAAGTAGACCCCCTGCATATGTAGTTCTTTATACTATAGTGTTACACAGTTATCGCATGCGCTACAAAGCTTACTGGACTGACAACTCGCCACAGGTGCTGATAAGGGGAATGACATCAGCAGGACTAATAAAATAGGGCAGTGGGTGGGAAACTTATCAAAATACTTCTTTCTAGAAACATGCATGCTAATACACCCACACACACATTTGCTGGACTTGAGAGAAGAACCCCTGCCTATACACTTAGTTGTTACATAGTTATCACACACATTACAGAGCTTACTGGGCTAATACCTGGCCAAAGGTGCTGATAAGGGTAATGACATCAGCAGGAGTAATAAAGTAGGGCAATGGGTGGGAGATTTATCAAAATACTTCTTACAAAAATGCACATACACTTACACTAGCACACACACATTTGCCGGAACTGAGATTAGAACCCCTGCTTAACTAGTGATTTGTACTATAGTGTTACGCATTTATCACCTATTCTACGGAGCTTACTGGGGTGAAAACTGGCCAAAGGTGCTGATAAGGGGAATGACATCAGCGGGATTGATAAAGTGGGTCACTGGCAAGTATTGTGGGTGGGAATGACCTAAAACTGTTTCACCTACAAAGAAACACACACTCCCTCACTCTCGCAAACATAAACACACACACACACCCACACACACATACACACACACTTGCCAGTTTTGAGATTAGAACCCCTACCTATGTAGTTATTTGTACTATAGTGTTACAGAGTTATTGCACATACTACAGAGCTTATAGGACTGGTGAGTGTCCAATGGTACTTCTAAGGTGAATGACAGCAGCAGATCTTGTGAAGTAGGGCAATGTGAAGTGTACTGAGTGGGAATAGTCTCCTGATATGTAGACCTATGGACACACACACACACACACACACACACACACACACACACACACACACACATGTGATGTGATATTATAAACCCAACCTCAGTACTGTTACACAATGGGGGCTCAACTTTTATGCTGGCACGTGCACCTGTTTACAACTGATATGCCACTGTCAACAACAGGACATCACTGTATGCCATTCAGGGTAACCATGTGTGTGACTCGCTCTGTCTGTGTCCCCCTGTTTCTCTCTCTATCACTGTCTGTCTCTCCCTTCCCCACATCTATGTGTGTATGCTTGACATATGTTATCTGTTACCCATATATATAGTGTATCTCATGCAACAGATGCAGATATATCACATATGGGCCACCTACAGCTAGCTGAGGGTAATCTTGTGTGATGTGTGTGTGTGGGGACAGTTGAGGTGTACATAGCTGTCTGTATGCACATACATACATACACAATACGGTCATATATTCAGATGTGGGTTCCAACATGTCCTGTGATTCTCTAAGGTTAGGAGCATGCCCAGTGTAACCTTCTACAGTTAGAGTGGGACTCCATTCCAGAGATAGGTGTACTGCAGTCCAAGGTTTTGTGTGCTACAGCCATACCTCTCAGGAGTACACAGGACTTTCCTCAGGGTACTTGGTTTGCTTAGCAAATATTTTCTGACATATCTGTAGTCTGACACTGCAATGTGTTGTGTCATTCCCTAGTGCCAGACACCCTCAGATCATCACAGTGCTTTACCAGAGGAATACTAGTTGTATGATGCATAGACCAATATTATGAGGGCAGTTATGTACATTCTTGTCCAACAAGGCCATTTATCAGCTGTGACTACAGCCAGTTTAGTAGTGATGTGCTGTGTAAACAGTCCGGCAATCTGGTGATATACTGGCTGGGGATCCCATGCTTGTGTGGTATCTTTCTAACCTGAAATGTCATATCCTTGTGGGGACATACCTCTCACCTGCACATTTTTTGTCAGGTTGTCCAGGTGTTTGGGTAAATGTTTCATCCCGTCTACATAAACTTGTGTTTTTATGGCAAGCTAGTTACATATAATTGAAGAGTGATGTTACAAAATGATGAAAGACGTTACTGTTTCAGACTACATAACCTTCAGACATTTCCCACTAATGCAAACTTCTCACCTTACCAACTTTCTCAGTATGTAAGGGCTATATTTACAACACATGCCTATCTTTGTGCCTTTGTTCCACTTTTATTTCTGCCGTTATGCAGGCATCTTGCTGTCTGTGGTTGGGAGTTATGGGTGTGGGTACAGAGAGCATTCTACTGTGCAGGCATGTCCATTATATGTAAAAGTAAACATAAGAAAAAAAGTATTATTGAGAATAACCACTGGCAACAGTACCAAAAAGAACTTATATTCACAAAAGCCTTGGCACCTCAGCTACACATCCTTCAAGATGTCACTAATATGTGTAGTATATTCCGCATAGCACTGTGACTTCCAGGTATGTCAGTGGCAGAGCAGTGGGTATCACAGACATGCATAACAGTTGGCATTGAAGGTATCCGCACATGGCCCTGTCAAAGACAGCACTGTACATAGGGCACTACACAATGACTGCAGGAGAACATGCTGGCCAGATCCAGACAGTACTAACCATACATACCCATAGCTCATTGACTCCTGCATATTGTGAACAGGCAACATGTTTTCATGTGTATTGGTACAGCCCTGCCAACATGTGCTATGCTACTATTTCCCTGCAAATAGATGTATTTGTCTGGTTATATGGGGGGCACACCTGTCAACTGTACACATTTGCACAGACTATGCTGATATTTGCTTTACATTTTGGTTCCATTTACCATACTATTGTGCCCTGTCTTGGTGACTAGAGGCATATCAGTAAAGAGCAAAGGTCAGATTGTACTAGCATACATTTGAGTTTCAGACTTCTAACCCTTCATAGCCTTACTGCAACTGCAGGTTCTGCTGTGCTATCACTGTGTGAGTCTGTACAGGGGTAATTCAATATTGCCATCATATGTGTGCCTTTACCAGACATTTCTCTGTGGTTTTCTACAGTTGACTTGTTGTGCAGGTGTGGGTGTAGGTATGGGACCCCCACACTGGTGTCCCACATAGCTGCCAGTTGTGTGCTGCTGTTCCAGTAGACCATCCCATTCCCTTGCATGCATGCAGCATTACCATAGATATGCTAGCAAAACATACTAATCCATTCATTTATTGTTAAGAAGACTGACTTACCTTGTGCTTGTGGCAGTTGTGAGGACGGTGCTTGAAGGCCACCTTATGTTGGATGCCCACAGTACACTGCCTATACATGATACGTTACAGGTAATGTGATGTGTGCATCATTCATTTTACTGTGTGTGTGAGTCAGAGAGAGGTGTTAGTCCCTGGGGTCCCTATAGCATCAGTGTGTGTGCTATGTGTTGCCTGTTTGCCAAGGCTTGAGCATACTGGACAAACCTCTGTTTGCCTATGGAAGCAGGCTCAGGAGCCTCCTCCTGTGAGTCCCACTGTGACTTTGGGGATCTTGGTAATGGTGGTGGGTCGTGTGGCCCTTCCCCATGCTGTTCTTGCTGCAGCTGTTTCCGCGGGATCATATTGTGTAGCATGTCACATACTATGAACATGTGTGCACATGTGGCTGGAGAGTACTGCAAGGCTCCACCAGATATGTCAAGGCAATGCAACCATGATTTGAGGATCCCAAACCCACACTCTTTAATGATCCTGGTCTGAGCATGTGCCTCATTATGATGTTCCTGTGTGGGTGTGTGTGCATTTCTGATGGGTGCCATCATCCATGGTTCCAGTGCATAGCCAGCATCCCCCACCAGATGGCCATACAGGATGCCCCCATTGGCAAATGCATGGTACAGCTGTGACAAATTCCAGATGTGGGAGTTGTGATAGCTTCCAGGGCTGCCAGCACACACATTCATGATAATGCCCTGGGCATTGCACATGACTTGGTAGTTGATGAAGGGGAAGCCTTTGCGGTTTATGTAGACCCTACTATGTTCACTGGGTGGAGCGTTGATGTGGATGTGCATGCAGTCTATGGCACCCAGTATCTCCGGGTATTCTGCTACATGGTGGAAGAGATGCATATTGCTGGCCTCTACTCATGGGTTTTGGGGAAGTAAATGTGCTCACCGGCATGTGGCAGCATGGCATCCAGGAACTGGTGGAGTACCCTGGATGTAGATGCCTGTGAGACCCCCATGGTGTCCCAAGTTAGGTCTTTTGAAAGTACCTGTAGCTAGAATTCTTAAGACTACACATACCTTGGTATCCACTGGGATGGGCTCCCCTTTGTTAGGTATATCTCTAAGTTGAGCCCAGCACAGCTCGGTGATTTGCTGAAGTTTGTCTCTGTCCACCCTGTAGCGCTCAACTCTCTCCAGATCATGTAGTCCTTGGTAGGTTACCCTAGGTCTGAACACACTTCTCCTCCTCCTTGGTCTGTGGCAGTTATCAGCATTATCCTCCTCTCAGCCATCAGCCTCTAGCACATACTGATGGATCAATGCAATGGCAGCCCCCAACATTTTTCCAGTTAAAATTCCCTCGCATGTATACACCAATGGTGCAGAGTTTCTGGGAAAAAAACAGACTGTAAGGTGTTTTTATACTTTATACTGTTGTGCTGCAGATGCTGCCTTTATAATTGGCTGACTATGATACATTCCAGCTGTCACCTATGTTACTCATAGCTTTGCTTTGGCCACTGTGAGTGTTAGAGGTATTAATGGTAATTTGTGCATGATTGCCTTTATTCTGCTGTTGCCCTTTTTTTAATTATTTTTTACTTATATCTCCTCCCATGTTCAGGTATGCAGCCACCTGCCAGCTGTATTATTGTGTGCTTTGCATGGCCCATTGTGAGTTGCAAGAGTCCCATATTAGTGATTTCTACTTCATTTCTCCTTTATTGTGCTGTTGCCTTTTATGTCTTTTTTTACATCTCCTCCCATTTTCAGCTATGCAACCACTTGCCAGCTGTATTATTGTGTGCTTTGCATGGCCCATTGTGAGTTGCAAGAGTCCCATATTAGTGATTTCTACTTCATTTCTCCTTTATTGTGCTGTTGCCCTTTATTTTCTTTTTTACATCTCCAACCATTTTCAGCTATGCAGCCACCTGCCAGCTGTATTATTGAGTGCTTTCAATGACCCATTGTGGGTTGCAGAATCCCATATTGCTGATTTGTACTGCATTTCCCTTGTTCTGCTATTTCCTTTTTTTCTTATATCCTTCCTGTTTAAGCCCCATAGCTAGTGTAAACAGCAAGAAATGGCCCTTCCCTGGGCATGAACATGCCCCTCAGTTCATGGAATAAGACTATACAGGCTTAGACACACCCACTCACTTAGCTGTGCTTAGCTAAAACACAAACCCGGGCAATGGAGCTCCAATGTGCTTACAGCAAGCATGACACACACCCTTTTCATGTTAGTTGCTCCTCCTGCCTACACGATGGTATTACAGCACCTACACGGTTAGGTGCACTGTGACATTTAGAAGAATTTTCTGATTCAGTTTAAGTCCCCTCATTAACATGTCCCACTGCCTTAATCCATAGTTACTGCACTACACAACAGCCTTCCCCTTAGCAACCACTGTTCCCTGCCATTGTTTTAATTCTGCTCCCCACAGAGTATAATGGGAAATGCAGGTTTCCTTTACAATTGACTTTTCACATTATTTTTATTTATTTTCCCCACGGTCCTGTTTGTGCAGCACTGCCCTATGCTTAAACAGCCGAGATTGGCCAAAAAAAAAAAAACCTTTTATTTTTATACAAATTACATACTTTTCCATGCCAATGGCCATATATTTGGCCACTGGCATGCCCGCAGATTAGGGTACATGCTTTTATTGGAGCTGTTATGACTCCATTTTCATTTTTGCAGAAATGTATTCAGCTAGTAGCTGAATACATTTCTGCACCTTACACTGTTCCTGCACAGTTACCTCCCTGCTTCCTGGATCACTAATTCACCTCATTTGCATGGTTTTCAACAGCAGTGTAGGGACGCTCATGCACATCAAAACTGCACATTCCTTTATCGCTCAGCAGACATATTCTGTGCAGGAGCGGCTATACTGCTCCTGCACGGAGATTTTTTTTTTCATGAATCCCGGGGCTTGTCTTAATTGCTTTACAGTTTTCTCTATTCAGTGCTTCCATGGTGGCATTTTTTTCTTCCATTACTTTCCCTTAATGATCTATGCTTTTGTGGTAAGAATTTATCTATTAATTTAGCTCCATGGCAATATATCCTATTTACTTCTGTTATATGATGTGAATTTCATTTAATAGTCCTGATTACTGTGTACATCTGTTTTATTAGATTCTAACAATTAAGTAACTCTTCCCTTAGATCATTTTATTTTAAACTGAGAACACATTCTTTGCTCTCCACTTCCTGACATTTTACAAAAAGTTGCAGAATATTTTCCTGTGGTATAGCCTCTTCAGATGCATCCTGCGTCATCTGCTGTTCTTTCATATGGGAACTCATTGACCCGTCACTCCACAACATTGCCTCTGTCAGAGTTGTCACTGTTTCCTGCTAATCTCTCTGTTGTACAACTTCAGTTTAACTTTTGTGCTGGTTTCTTACTGAAGGCTCCAGAGCATCATCATGTGACAAGTGATTAGATGCCTTCTGCTCCGCCTGTTTCTCCTTAATTTGGACACTCATTGTTCCATCATGCTGTGACATCACTAAATCCTTCACTTCACATGTATTCCATAACTTCAGTTTCTATTTCTTTAACATCTCCATTACTAATCATTTCTACTTCCCCCTTTTTTTCTTCTGTTTTTTTTTGTATTGTGAAATGTTCCCTATTCAGCTGCCTTTATCTGTATTTCTATTCAAATATCTTTGGTGCTGATTTTTATATTAATTCGTTTTACTTTCCCCTTTGCATAAATGTTCCACCATATCAGAACTCGTTTTCTTTCCCATGCCCATATTTCTTCTGCAGATGTTTCTTGCTGCACCGGTTTCTCCTTAATGTCGTGCCTCACTATTCCACCATACTGTTACATTACCTGTGTTGTTCTACACAAAAACCTTCAGTTAGCAGGTAGGCCATAATTAATTTGGTATTTGTTTAACCTCTTCCTTCCTAATCCTCTGTTCTACACCCCCACTTTGATTTCTTATCTTTTATATTGTGAAATTTTCCATATCTGAGCACCTTTGCTTCTATTTATCTTCAAATATCTTTGAAGCTGCTTTTTATTGATTAGTTTGGCTTTCTCGTTTGCATAAATATTGGAACATATCAGATCTCTTTTTCTTCCCCATGTACATGTTTCTTTTTATAGCTTTCAAAAATTTCTGGATTTCATTCTTTATATTTTTGCATTTCCTCTGTTGCTTCTTGTTCCAGGAAGCCCACTTGTTCTTCAGCTATGTAATGTTTTGCATTGGTGTCTTGTATTAATGAACACAAATTTGCATTTTAAGCTTTTGACAGTTTTTGTTGTGCAAGTACTTTTCCTTGTAATTTTTCTCTACTAATCTTTCTGATTGTCTTCTATCTGAAAATTCTGGGCTTCTGGCATAATAGTAACAATACATAATTTCATCTTTATCCTCAATAGTCCACTCTATCATCTTTATGGCTCTTTTTGGCCTGTCAGTTTTCGCAGATTAGTACTTTTTTCTACAACAGAGGGGGCATCCTCCCCTGAACCTGGCCTAACTCCATTGGAGGAATGTTTCCACATCTTGAGGATTTTACTCTGCCAGTTTTTTCCAGTCCTAGCAAAACATGTATACACCAGGACTGGGACCTGTGCACCCAGCTGTCTTTTTATTTTTCATCCTACCTGTCTCCATGATACATGCTATAAATAAGAAATTCAGTCTATAAATCAATGCTTTCTTGGTGAGATTTCGTTTAAAATAGATTCAGCATACAAAGGTACTCACAAAGGATAAATTCACTTCCAGCAATATTACACTCCTTTTCTTGCTCATTTAGTGGGTTTGTATTAGAACATCGAACGTTTAACAGTTCAAATCACTAAAGGTCAACCTTTATTGATCAAACTATTAAAACATCGACTGTTCATAAAAATAAATTTAAAAAAAATGAAAGAAAAAATAAAGGGTGTAAGCAGGGGGGCAAGCACCCCTGTACCCCCCACACCCCCTGCTACTTAAATATGCCAACTCTGAGACCACCCTACATTGCAGTAAACAGAAATCTCCCTTTACAGAGATTTCCATTTACATGTTCAATATTGTCAGCGTTCGCTACTGTCATGTCGACAATATCAGATTCAATATTGTCAGCTTTCGACAATGTAATATAGACCTGATTTCATCATCTGTCCATTTGGATCCCAGGTTCTCCCAAAATACATTAGCAAGTGGTACTTTCAAAGCATATAACTTCAAGCAGAATTAAATGAGACATTACCTTTAGGCCAGGCAGAGGTCACTTTTAACACAGTCCACAAAATCGTTGCACTAGGAGCGACACAGGCAGGTAAAATCTGTTACAGTTTATTCCACAAATAAACAAGGATAAGAGCTTTCACAGAAAATAAAAAAATCTGCTTTATCAGATCCACCATATTCAAGACAGAAGCAGCTTAAATACTACATACCCCACTAATCATGAGTCAGATTAACTCACACACCCTTTTATTTTAAAGATACAGATGCATACAACCAAAAGCATATTGTAAAAGGCATTCATATATAACAAAGACATTTAAAATATTCACCTGCACAGCCTGCATTCTTTCAATATGGGTTTAACAGGGACATTCTCATTTAGCCCTGACCCTTTATATGCTTGCATTCTAACAATCCACTCAAGTTCCACAGTTTCTGTACGATTCCTTATGTCATCCATTC
Organism: Protopterus annectens; assembly: GCF_019279795.1. NCBI lineage: Eukaryota > Metazoa > Chordata > Ceratodontiformes > Protopteridae > Protopterus > Protopterus annectens. The sequence continues at coordinate 537,796,265 of NC_056738.1, read as the reverse complement.
TCAGAGTTTCAAAAACTCTATCAATAACCCTAAACTTAAACTTATGATCAGCTCCCTTCTCCACTACATGTTTTGCTAGAGCATTTGACACATACTTAATATTAATGGAATAAAGATGTTCCCTCATATGCTCCTTAAACTTCCGATTACTCTTCCCCACATAAAATGAGGAACATGTGACGCAGTGCGCTAAATAAATAAAATCTTTAGTGTCACAACTAGCAGAGACTTTAAAGTAAAATCTCTTGCCATCATCAGGGTTCACAAAAACATCTGTGTCAATATATGTGCAATATTTACACCCCCCACATGGAAATGTGCCATTTCTTTCAGCTCCATCGCTATTCTCCTTAGCTCTATCAGGGTAGCAGAGAAGCCTCTTAAGATTCTTTTTATTTTTGAACACAATAGCAGGTTCATCAGCCACAATGGTACTAATCCTCTCATCCATTAGCAGGACTGGCCAGTGCTTCTTAATAACTGCAGTAACATAATTCACGTTACTGCACTATGTTATTGGTAAGCTAAAGTATCTAAATGTTTCCTCCTTCTATCTTTTCTATCTTTGTTGAAAAGCTATTTAGGCCAGTGCTAGATGGTTCAACAGTAGTGTTGAGAGATTCCAAACAGTTCCTTGGGAATCTATATGAACATGTGCATGATAGTATTATAACTCCACAGTATTTAATGGTTACCATGGATGTGAATTCACTCTTTACTGTCATCCCTAATAGGGATGGCGTAGAGTCAGTTGAAAAATATCTGAAGCAACATACTGGATATGATAGTAAATTGATCAATTTGATTTGCCTCTTTCTTGTGGTAATTCTTGAAAATAATGTCTTGCTTTTTGATGGAACCTATGTTCAGACCTCGGCCATAGCTATGGGAACATCTTGTGCCAATAGCTATGCCAATATGGTCATGGCCCAATGGGAGTATTATCATGTGGTGAATGGAAGAAAATAGATTCTCTAACTATGTTAGCCTATATAATAGATTTGTTGATGACATTTATATGCTGTGGTTGGAAGATGAAGAGGCGCTATTATGTTTTCTAGATTTAGAAAAGAAAAGAAAAAGAAAAGAAAAATCAGTCCAGGCACACTGGAAATGACTCACAAATAATTTATTGTAAAAGTACTCCACACACAAGCACTTTCACCCTGACACAATGCAAGGCTTTTTCAAGTGAATATAAACGGGTTACAAAATCATTCATTTAAATCCCCTTAGTTCACAAAAAGGTGACAAATTGGTTTAAAGATATATACACTCCACATATTTAAAACATTAACAGAAGCAACTATATGCCATTTCCCTATAAAGTGTTACTTCTTTGAAGCACATTAATTTAAACAATGCACATTCCCTTCTCTGATAAAAATAAAAACTAATTCAACTGCAATAATAAAAATATGGAAAACTGGCTTTGTTGTAGGGAGACCTACTGGCAAGAAAAGCTGAATGCAACTACCCCCCCCCCCTGGATCTGAATGACCATATCTCTATTAAACCCTATTGGTTAAGAAAGCAAGGAAACTGTAACCACATTTTTATTATTGTAGTTGAATTCATTTTTATTTTTATTTTTATTTTAATCAGAGAAGGGAATGTGCATTGTTTTAATTCATATGCTTCATAGAAGTTACACATTATAGGGAAAGTGCATATAGTTGCTTCTGTTAATGTTTTAAATATGTGGAGTGTATATATCTTTAAAACGATTTGTCACCTTTTTTGTGAACTAAGGGTATTTAAATGAATGATTTTGTAACTCATTTATATTCACTTGAAAAAGCCCTGCATTGTGTCAGGGTGAAAGCGCGTGTATGTGGAGTACCTTTACAATAGATTATTTGTGAGCTGTTTCCAGTGTGCCTGGACCGCTTTTTTTTTTCTGAATCATTGGTTACTTGTGGTCTCCTGCTAACTTTTTATGTTTTCTGGATTATGTACATAGTACAACTTCCTTCTTGAAATTTTCAATTAAATATTCACCCGATGAGATAAAAGTTCCTGGATGTGAAGGCTGTTAGACTACCAGATATGACATTTGATACCATGTTATATAGGAAGGAGTGTTATAGGAACTCCCTCCTACATAGGACTAGTATGAATCCCTCATATGTATTTCACAATATCATTAAGGGATAGGGTATGCAAGCATCTAGACTTAATGCTCAAGATTCTGGGTTTCATGATGAATTATGTGTTTTAGAACATAATTTTAAGGAGAGGGGATATAAGAGCAGGGAAGTTGAAGTTGGACTAAATGCTAGTTGCCACCTTAGATCTGATAGAGGGCAACCATATTTCTCTAAGAGACACATGGATGAGCATTTAGAACAGAAGGAAGAACCATTTAGATGCTTTAGCTTACCAATAACATAGTGCAGTAACGTGAATGATGTTACTGCAGTTATTAAGAAGCACTGGCCAGTCCTGCTAATGGATGAGAGGATTAGTACCATTGTGGCTGATGAACCTGCTATTGTGTTCAAAAATAGAAAGAATCTTAAGAGGCTTCTCTGCTGCCCTGATAGAGCTAAGGATAATAGAGATGGAGCTGAAAGAAATGGCACATTTCCATGTGGAGGGTGTAAATATTGCACATATATTGACACAGATGTTTTTGTGAACCCTGATGATGGCAAGACATTTTACTTTAAAGTCTCTACTAGTTGTGACACTAAAGATGTTATTTATTTAGCGCACTGTGTCACATGTTCCTCATTTTATGTGGGGAAGAATAATCGGAAGTTTAAAGAGCATATAAGGGAACATCTTTATTCCATTAATATTGTCAAATGCTCTAACGAAACATGCAGTGGAGAAGGGAGCTGAGCATAAATTTAAGTTTAGGGTTATTGAAATTCTGAGAATGGGTGACATCAGGAATCATAACTGTAGAGCTTGAGTGGATTGTTAGGATCAAGCACATAAAGCGTCGAGGCTAAATGAGAATGTCCCTCTTAAACCTGTATTGAAAGCACGCAGGCTGTGTAGGTGAATATTTTAAATATCTTTGTTAATATTAATGCCTTTTATAATATGCTTTTGGTTGTATGTATCTGTATCTTTAAAAGAAAAAGGGTGTGTGAGTTAATCTGACTCATGATTGGTGGGGTATGTAGTATTTAAGCTGCTTCTGTCTTGAATTTGGTGTATCTGATGAAGCAGGGTTTTTTATTTTCTGTGAAAGTGCTTATCCTTGTTTATTTGTGGAATAAACTGCAACAGATTTTTGTCTGCCTGTGTCACTCCTTGTGCAATGCTTTTGTGGACTGTGTTTATACATTTTTTTTGTGTGTTTGTTGCACTTGGTTTACCCGAGTTGTGAGTAGCTGGGTTTCTACAGAGGTTACTTTTAAGACACAGAATATGATGATAATAGTTAATGAAGGCCTTCTGAAAGGTTTGTTTTCAAATCCTGATTATTCTGTTAAGAAATCATTGTGGCTTTGTTTTTTTTTTTTGTTTGTTTTTCTTTTTTTGTGGTAGCTTGTCTGATGCCTACAAAAATTGGAGTCACATTCAGTCATGATTTTGCATAGTGAAATAAAGTGAAGCCTTTTTCATACTGGACACCTTGTCTCAGACCTTGACCTGATGTGTCCAGTTTGTTAACCAGAGATTTAACCTTTGAACTATATACTAACTGGCATGTACTGCTTTAATTTAGTCAATTATTCATTTATTTGAAATGGTGCTGTAGTCTAACTTTTGTACATGGCTAGATTTAATTTATTCTCCTTTTTTGTCTTTTTGTCTCTTTTCAAAGCCATGTTCATAGTATTGAGTACTCTGTCCAAGACATATTAACAAATCTTGTTTTCTCCACTCTATCACGTTCTCATCAGACTATCTTCTCAGAACATCAAAATATAATCCACGCCATCATCTTTAGCCTTTTATTCTCCCCCACAGTGGAAACAACTCTGTCTTATACTCACTGTTGGCAAGCTGAACCTTATAGCATATACCCCTGATGCACTGCTTATACTTTTGTTAGTAATATAGAACATTGCTATACTATTTCCTTGAACCCCTCATAGTCAGATATCTCAGACAACTGCTCTTCTCCACACCAAAGTTTGTAATCTCTCACCTGTTCTTTGTACAATCAGGTCCACAGTGATTTTAAACCTCGTCCTCCAAACCGACTCTCATATTTTGTCCTCCATTCTCTCATCCAACTTTCTTGAAGATTCTAGGTACTGAAGCACTCAACGTATTAATCTAACAACATGTGTGCTCTCTCTGCATTACTTAGTATGGTGCTTACCCTAATTTCTAACTGTTCTTGATTCACTGACACCCCTTTTTAGGGTGGCATTCCTGATTCTCTCTGAATTTGTACATATTGACCTCCTTAATGTAAGGAATTTCTCTACCTCCATCCTTCCCATCTCTGCCATTCCCCTTCAAAGGGAAGCTTCATATCTTGTCCACTCAGGTCAATGCCATATTTCTGTGACAGTAGTAATTTCTGACTCCCACCCCCTGTATTACTGCTTGCATTTTCCTTATCTTGCTACTCAGACTTCTTCCATTGCACAGGAGGAGCACCTAGCCATTCTCTACACCATCTTACTTTTCTCCACTGCTATAATCTGTGTCACTTTTTCTTTGTTTCTGTTGGTTGAAAACCAACTGCATCTTCTTTTTTCACACTACTTACCACTTTCCATCTTAATTTAGAGGTACGATCATTGAGATGCACCTTTCCAACCCAGCTGTGCGCACAGTTATTCCTTCAGGTTTTAGATGGAACTTGTCCTTGCCATGCAGCTAATACCTCAGCTATGTCCCCCACCTTATCATTCTCATGACCTTCTCCATTGTCAGTTGATACAGCCACGCATTATAGTCCCATATCCTCAACTTTTCCATAATAGTGACTGTTCATCCAGGTAACACTTCTAACAATACTATTGCCATCCTCCTGTACTAGCACCGTTATACTGCTTTACTTGTCCTGCTTCATGCTATGAAAGGTCATTGCTGCTTAAATGTGCCAAAATTTGTACCCATCACGCCCACTGGTGGCCATGTTGGACACCAACTACTATATCTTACTGACTCACAGCCCTAATACCAGTTGTACTGTATTCTGGCCTCAGTTTTCCCCTTGAATACATTTTTAATACTATTGTTGATTTAGTCTCCAATCATCAAAACCCTTTTCTGTATCACCACACTACCTCTAACCTCCTTTGTTTTATGTCTTGTGTCCCTAGTACTCCTTGGTTGAAACTCCCTCCCTTAATTTCCTCCAACGCCAACCCTACTCAGGTCTGTGCTGATTGTCTCTCTCCCTGTGCAGCATTTGATTTCTTGCAGATATCAGAACCTTTTATCTAAAGACTCATGGACAAATGCAAAATTAATCAGGTGTAAAGACTCCATATTGGGGGGGGGGGTACTTACAATAAATATTGGCACTAGTCACACAAAGTTGACAGAATATGAAAACTTGCATTAATATGAATTTTCTGAAGAATAAATATGGTGTAATATCTTTTCAAATGCATTTCTAACCTGTCAGAATATGATGATATCACTTAGGAATGAGTGTGAAATGTCATGGTTTTGTCATTCAAAGCAAATGACTTCTGAACTATTAAAGCTTGTCACATAAGCTCTGACTGTGAATTTTTATGATGTCTCTCAACCATTCACTTTGCAGGTTAATCCCAGTCAAGATAATCCTGTGGCAGCAGTACATCAAAATGGCAGATCAGTCACAAATGCATCGTGGGTACTAGCAGATGTTCAGAACTTATATATGCATACTAGAAAGGAATTAGTGGTAATCATATATGGATTTCATGAATTCCATGACTTTGTAAATGGAAAAAACTGGGGGTAAGTCTATAAAAATGTAAACTGCTGTATTAAAAACAATAAAGTAGTTAGGAAAATGTTCAAAAGTTTAGATAGCTTTTATTTTTTTCCTTTTTATTTGCATAATAGTTTTAAAACAGCATCAGGACTTGAAATTAAATAAACAATATAAGTAAACCAATACAAATAATACAGCATGAAAAATGTAATGCCTTCAGGATGATTTCAAGCTCATGGCAGCAAGTAACACTGATACTTCAGAAAATAAGCACTTATAATGTTTACTACATTGCAATGGCTCCATTATATTGAATGATCAATTCATACAATAAGAGGACATCTTGGATTAAATAAAAAGGCAGAAAATCACAAATAAAAATGCACATGAACATGATAACTGTCACAATAATTCAGTACTTTTGTCCTCTTTTAATCCAAAGACTTCATCTAAAATAACATACATTGTACTTGATACTTTAAATGCATCCAATAACTTATGTCAAAAAAACATGTTGGATGTTGTTGTGTCTTTCAGCTTTTCCCGGTTAGGGGTCGCCACAGCAGAACTCCGGTCCGCTAATGATTGGCAGTAGATTTTTACGTGCCGAGTTGCCAGCCCTGACACACAACCTTCAACGAAGGTACGCCCATTCACGCATTTCCCCACACAGAAGATGCTTTAGCTGAGAATCAAACAGGACAATGTTTTACTGTGAGGCGACAACGCTACCGCAGCACCACCACCGCAGGTCACAAAACCATGCTGGATATGACCGGAAATAGTGCAGACTTGAAGCTGTATAATAATATTAATAAACTGCTAATTTGTTTCCTGGGTAGCCAACTTCAATAGTATAGAAGATTAAAATTGAGTATGTCCAAGACTGGATTCATTTATCAATCTTATTCTAGACAAACTGAAGAAAGACAGAAGAATGGTAAACAAATAACTGCTCACCTGTGTTACTGAGGATGGTGCGAAGGGCCTGGAACTGAAGGCACCATAGGAACACTTGCACTGAGGGGTGTCTGACCCTCCTGAGTAGTACAGCACTTACAAGAGTTAGCACTAAGGTCCATTGCACCCTACCTACCACTGGAGTGTACTTGCAGGCATGAGGAAAAGGGTATGGGTTTAAAGCAAAATAACCTCTTTCCTTGAGATGGATGATTGCACTACCACCACTGCTCAACCCTAATTTGATATGAATTAATATGCCACAGTCCCTAGCCCCACAGGTCAGATAGATGGAAAGCAATAATCACCGAGGACAGGTATGAAAAACAGAGCCAAAAATAACTTCATTTCTTTCCTAGGAAAAACCACAAAATCAAGTTAGTATCATCACTTTCCTAACTGTCAAGTTTCAGCAAACTGCAAACAAACAAGATGAGTGGAGGTGCGTCTGTGCTAGTGGCTCCAGCATGGAAGGACTGCAGTAATACACACAATGGGCACATTGTAGTAACCATGGAACAGAATCCAGTTCACCTCCATTGTGTTTTAGGCTTAAAATGACCTCGGGTTTCCAAATGGGTAAGCTGAAAGGGTGATGTGATGCACCGAATGTAGAAAAAGGTTCAGGGACTGGGCTCTGCCTGTCATGCTACTTTCACTGATAATCTCTGTGCTGGAGAAACATTTCTGTCAGACTGCTAGGGTACAAGTGGGATGTACTTTCATGCTGAGAGAGCACATCCCCTTAACCTCCTATAATTACACACACATATAGTACGCTTAGGTGCAACACAGCAAAGGCAAAATATGACATACAGTTAAACAAAACATGTTCTCCAAAAATCAGTCCTGCTGACACTAGAACCAGGGACAAAAGCTGCTTCAGCAAATAAACAAAACAGTGGAGAGACAGATTTGTCATGCAACAATTTACCTCTTCTTTACATCAAGCTCCCTCTCCAAATTAAGCAATGCGACAAACTGTTCCTTCAAGTAGGAATTAGGCAACTGAATGGCTAACCACAAATTTGCTGTATGACTGGCCTGTTGCTCTTAGAAAAAGAGGTAAGGTTGTGGGGGGGGAGTACTAGCAAGGTATAATTGTCCACAAGGCCCATTTGACTTTTATTTTCTATGACTGTATGAAAGAAATATCTGACTATGTACATAACAGGTAACTAACCAGGAAGTAAGGGTTACAATATTCTTAACTAGTATGACACGACATTTCACACGCTAAAGTTAACTTTTGGATTAAGTTTCATTTTGTAAAGAGTAATGCAATGAAGAAACTTAGGGCGGCCACGGTGGTGCAGTGGTTAGCATTGCCGCCTCACAGCAAGAGGTTCTCTGGTTCGATCCTCGGCTGGGGTGCCTTCTGTGCGGAGTCTGCATGTCCTCCCTGTGGTCGCGTGGGTTTCCTCCGGGTGCTCCGGTTTCCTCCCACATCCCAAAGACATGCTGCAGGTGGATTGGACACTCTAAATTGGCCCTAGGTGTGCGTGTGAGTGTGCCTTCTGTGGAAGGTTGGGTGCCGGGCTGGCAACTCGACACCGTAAAACTCCACTGCCATTCAATGTGCGGACAAGGTGATCCGCTGTGGCGACCCCTAACCGGGAAAAAGCCGAAAGAAGAAGAAGAAGAATGCAATGAAGAAACTTATAACTGGTAGTGATCTTTAGAAAGCCAAATGAATCTTTGTGTCTTGATATCCCATTAATATGATCATCAGTCTATACAACATACATTATAAAAGGATTATAGCATCTCATAGATAGTATGACAAAGGAGGCCACAGCCTAAGAGCTTCCATGCCTAAAAGTATTATGCATTAGTTCCAGACCTCTCAACCAATTGGGAATAAATTTCAACAGAATCAGGGACAAGTCAAGAAAAAATCAGGGACAATCAGGGACACTTTTAAAATATTAGTGCTATTAACTTGAAACATTGACAGAATCAGAGCATATGAATTAATATACATTTTCTGAAGTAAAAGAAGTTTATAACTCTTAATTATTTTAATTATTCATTAAGTGTAATTAACCACCTTTCCTCCAAATGTCACTAGTTTTAGGAGGAATTAACAGGGACAGAGTTAAAATTTGAGTCAAAATCAGGGACGTCCCTGAAAATCAGGGACAATTGAGAGGTATGATTAGTTCAGTACACTGCAGTAGAATGTTTTGTTCTACTTATTGTACATCATTGAGTATATTGTACCTAGTAAGCCACTTTAGCTATATAGCATGTGCATATAAGTTACTGAGAATGTGCAAGATCATCATTTGTACAGTCAGCCAGAGTGAAAGCAGTCATGAATGGAGATGCACTAGCAAGTATGTCTGAAGTAATAATTGAGTCACTTAGTTTATGTAATTCGAAGTACATGTTCCATTTACAATTCCTGATGTGTTTATGTACAATAAATATCTTGAACCCATTACAGTGCTTTAACATCTTTTTGAATACGAGACAAGTGACATGGTGTCAGAATGGGATCCGAAGTTAAAACAGCTTACAAACCATAAGGCACAAAGTTAGAAGTGGAGAAATATACAGGAGTGAATTCACAAACAGGTCAGTGGTTATTCAAAGGTACTTAAACGTGTTTAAATGATTTTTTAATCGCCGAATAAGTGGCAAAGCATTCACAATGTTTGAAATAATTACATAGATAAATAAAATGTCTGAAATAGTGACATTATGATAAACGTATTTGGAATAAGTGTTTGAAATAATTTCAGAACTGTTTAAAATGTACGAAAAAGCTAAAACAACTGAAATTCTTCTTTTTCACATTAACTAAAGCTATTCAAAACATCCAAAGTGTCTGGAATATTTGCAGTGTTTGCAGTGTTAAAACAGACATTTCAGAGAAATTGTTGTGTTTTGAGGCACAATTACAAGTACTTGGTCAATGCTTATATTTAAACAAATTGTGTTATGGCAGAGGGATTTTGCAGACCTAGACTGCTGGTGTTTGGCAACAATATTGCAGTGAATTGGAGACTGAGCAAGAATATGATATTTTCATACAGGCTGCATTTTCTGATAAAGATGCATGTAAAAGAGGATTTATATTTCCTAATTTAGAAGGCTCAGAAGCCATTGAGTGGGAATGTTCATTTGTGTATGCACCTGGTGTGTATGCAGGGGAGGGGGAAACATCATATTGTGATACAGACTGAAAGACAGGAAGACCCTGATTGCTTAAAACATACATTTAGAGAAATGTGTAATCCTCAAATGAATGTTACAATGGAAAGGCACATATTTTACACAAGAAATCAAAAGCCTGGTGAAACTATAGCAGCATATGTTATTGCCTTGAGAAATAAAGCTAACATGCAGATTTGGTGATCTACAAGATGAGCTGATAAAAGACAGGCGTGTGCAATGTTATTAATGATGCAGTGTGAAAGATTTTACTTTGAGATAGTGAATTCACATTGAGCAAAGGTATAGAGATTTGTCAAATGCATGATCTTACAGAAAAGCACACAAATTTGCTTATGAATGAGAAAAGCATGCATAAAGTATCTACCAGTGTGAATGTTGATAGTGTACAACAAAAAAGCTAAGATGAAAAATAAATATAAGTCAAGAGACAGTAGCACACCCAACCTTAACTATAAACTGAATGGGGCCACAGCAGGCAACCTTATTGTTATCTGTTGTAATTGTGGAGGCAGTCATGATTCTAAATGAGAGAAGTGCTTAGCTTTTGGTCAGCAATGTCAGAAATGTAAAAAGTGGAATAATTTCAAAAGGCTTTGTTAAGTCTAAGGTGCCACATTCTTTTATTAAAAGACAGTATCCGAAGAAGTGAGTAGACCAGATAGAGAGCTGTCAGGAAACATTTTATGTTGATGGTGTCTCTATGATCGATTAAACAGTTAATACAGTAGACTATCAGGTGTCAGCAAAGAGTGAAATATTTTCTACTGTGTGAATTAATGGGAGACCTGTAGAGCTTATCAGCACAAAGGTTTGCTAACTACAAGCTGGTGAGAAACATGATTCAGCAAAGTGTGCAAAACTAGTTGCTTATGGTGGTGAAGAGATTCAAACTGGTGGCGCAGTAATTTTTTAATTCCATTCTGGTGGAAACAGCTATGACATGCAGTTTTACGTAGTCAAAATAGACGTGCAGTCACTGTTAGGCCTCAAAGACAGTTTGAGAATAGGACTGATTTAATTTAATAAAGAGATCCAGAATCTTAGTATGAACAACAACGATAGTTTTACACACAATATTTTTAGTGAATATACTGATATTTTCAAAGACGAGCTTGGCAAACTCCTAGTCACATATTCCATGACGTTAAACCATGAAGTAAGCCCAGTTGTCAGACCAGCAAGGAAGGTTTGAGTAGCAATTTAGAGTAAGGTAAAGGCAGAACTTGAGAATATGGTGAATTTAGGCATCCTTACTCTAGTAGAAGAACTGACTGAATGGGTATCCTCTATGGTCATAGCTCATAAGAAAAACTCAGATGATATTCAAATATGTATTGATCCAAGAGACTTAAACAGAGCATGTAAATGCCCTCATCATCTGATGCGCACAGTAGAAGTAGTAGCTGCTCTCATGCCAAATGGCACTATTTTTTCACTCTTAGATGCAAAAAGTTCCTTTTGGAAAATTTTGCTGGATCATAAATCTTCACTTTCAGTACACCATTTGGTAGATACAGATTCTTGAGAATGCCATTTGTAATAAATTCTGGCAGTAAAGTATTTCAGTGTGCAATGGTGCAAGTTTTTTCTAGTTATCCATGTGCTATTATAGTAGATGACATTATTGTAGGGGGCAATGGTGAAGACAAACATAAGAAAAATCTCAAGAAAGGTCTAGACCATGCATGCAAAATCAATCTTAATCTAAATTCTCAGAAATGTAAATTCAACTCGACAGCTGTTACTTATGTGGGACATTTATTTACCATTTCTGGCTTACAACCAGATCCATCTAAGCAAATTGCAATTCTTGAGATGCCAGTTACAGAAAACATTACATCTTTCCAACGTTTTTTGGTATAGTCAACTACTTAGGAAAGTTCATCCCAGACTTGAGTGAGCTTTCAGCACCATTCCATGAGTTGACATGCAAAAATGTAAACAAGTCATGGCTGGAACACCACCAAAGAGCATTTGATATTCCGAAAAAGAAAATTGCCAGTCCACCCACTTTGAGATATTATGATGCTCACAAACCTGTAACTCTTTTGTTTAATACTTCAAAGTATGGTCTTGGCACAACATCTCTTCAAGATGGCATACCAGTAGCCAGTACATCCAGAACCTTACTCAAACAGAGATGCAGTATGCGCACATTGAGAAAGAGCTTTTGGCAGTAATGTTCACATGTTCAAAGTTCAGTGATTATAGTTATGGAATACCTATCTAATAGAGACTGATCACCAACCTCTAGTGACAATTTTGAAAAAGCCAATACATACAGCCTCAGCACACCTACAATACATTATGTTAAAATTACAAAAGTACAATTTCAGTATGGTGTATACAAAAGGCAAATATCTATACCTTGTATATGCTTTGGCACAAGCACCCAGGCAAACAACAGAGCAACATGAAAATGAGAAAGCAGACTATGAAGTCACAGAAGTCAGACATTTTTCATTGTCACGTCTTGATGAGCTCAGAAATCACACAGCTTTAGACCCAATTCTCCAGAAGCTGATCCATGTTATCAGTCAAGGATGGCCAGCATGACTAACCAGTCCACCACTTGACATACAGCAGTTTTTTCATTACAGATACGAGCTGATGATGGAAGATGGAATCATCATGAAAGGTCCTAAAGTGATAATTTCTAAAGCACTACAACAGGAATATATCAAAATTTTGCATCATAGTCACTCAGGTAGGGATTCAACCAAAAGAAGGGCAAGAGGCATAGTATTTTGTTATTCTATGTGAAAAAGATATAGAGAAGGAGACACTAGCATGTTCAATTTGCAATAGTACTACACCAACAAAAAATAATCATTTCATCTAAACCAGATTCCTGAATTACCATGGTTGACGGTTGCTACTAATATGTTTGAATGGAATGGTCAACGTTACGTAGACTCTTATTCAAACTGGTTTGAAATTGGCCTTCATCCCAACTTAATGTCCACCACAGTCATTACTAAGTCAAAGAGGCATTTTTCTGTCCATGCTAGTCTGCACAATGTTATATCTGACAATGGTGCAGAGTTTACAAGTCAGCAGTTTAAGAAATTTGCTGAGTCTTGGGGCTTTGTCCATGTTGCTAGTAGTCCTGTGTATCCGCAGTCCAATGGACTAGTTGAGTGTGCAGTCCAAAGTAAGAAATATTTGTTGGAGAAAGAGAGAGATGGTGCTGATGTTTTTCTTAACTTACTCAATTTCAGAAACAATCCTCGAGATAACTTGCTTGGTTCACCTTTTCAGAGATTAATGTAATATCCAGACAGACAAGAACAACTTTATTGATTAGAAAACTTAATACCAAACATTAAGAACAACAGAATGGTCAAGACTCAACTTTGGAGAAAATGTCAATCACAAAAATTTTACTACGATAAGTCCAATAAACTTCTTAGACCATTAAGACAAGGAGAAGTTGTGAGAATGCAAACATCTAATGGATAACCTCAGGCCTATTATCATCCTTTCCCCTCTTTCTAAAATACTTGAGAAAATAATTCAAACACAAGTCATGACACAACTAACACTAAACAATCTCTTCTCCCCTAGCCAACATGGGTTCTGCCCTGGCCACAGCACCATGACTGCTCTTCTTTCCTTTCTTGAAACCATAAACCTCAAACACGACTGAGGCAAGTTCATATCCACGCTATTCCTAGATCTCTCAAAGGCCTTTGACAGCATCTCACACAATTTACTTATATCCCAACTGTCCACCCTACACCTCTCTCCCACCACCATCACCTGGCTTTCCAGCTACTCGTCCAACCACCAACAAGCTGTCCAATGGAAAACTTCAACCTCCCCCTTCCTTCCCACACCCACAGGTGTCCCACAAGGTTCTGTTCTTGGCCCTCTTCTCTTCAGCCAATTCATTAACAACTTTTACCAATCCATCCCAGACTCATCGATCATCCAATATGCAGATGACCCAACAATCATCTGCTCAGCCTTCTCCCCCTCCGAGCTCCTAGCAAAAACCCAACTAGCCTTCTCTAAAACAGAAACCTGGATGCAGTCTAACCATTTGGCACTAAATACAAATAAAACCAAACTAATGTTTTTCCCCCTACCAAAAATTCCATTGACAAATCCATATTCACCATACAGAGCCAAAACAACACCCTCCTTGAAATTGTTCCCAACACCAAGCTTCTTGGCATCATTATTGATGAACAACTAAACTTTTACACCCACATCTGCTCCGCAATCAAGAAAACCCACAAAAGTTAGGACTCTTCTACAGGCACAACCACTTCCTTAGCCCCTCTACCCATCAAACTCTTGCATCCACCTTCCTACTCCCCTCCCTTATGTATGGTGCCCCTCTTTTCACCAATCTCCATCTTGGCCTTCGGTCCAAACTTGAATCCTGCTACCACAAGATCTCCAAATTTGCAACCAATTCAAAAAAACTCATCACACAACTGCCACTCTCTCCTCACTCTCAACTGGCTTGAACTGCCCAACTACCTCAGTTATCTACAACTCATCATTGCCCACAAGCTAATCTTTAAACCTGCCAACTGCCCAGCTCTCGCTACTTCCTTAAAACCTTGCATTCCCAACTGCTCACTCAGATCCAAAAACCAAAATCTCCTTCAGGTCCACAAACCTGCACGACCTCCTGGCCATCTACTGCTGTCCCACTCCTTAGCTAAACAGTGGAACTCTCTCCCCACACACCTATGTAACCTACCTAACCATACAAATTTCAAATCTCAGCTACTCTCTCATCTTTCTTCCAAATGGGAATGCTCTTGCCATGCTCCAACTTAACCCCCCGCCATTCCACCTTGCACTGAATACTCCATCTACCTCTACTATTATTTCATCCCATCCAAAACAATCCCTCTTCTACCAAAAACTAATTTTCTCTCTAATATCTATTGTATTATACTCTCTAATCTCAAATATACTATTACCCTCTCCATGCATAATATTTTTCTACCCTACTAATGGCTAGTATTGTGACAAGCCAATTGCAAATATCATGGAGCTTATCTGTAAATGTTTAATTAGCTGTATGAACTATGTCCTTTTGTAACATGTGAAATGTAACTTGCAATTATTGTGGAGCTTTTCTCCCTGGGCCTCCACTGAAAACGAGATCTTCTTGGCCCAGTGGACTTCCCCGGTCATCAAACTTAAATAAATAAACTTAAATAAATAAATATGACTGAGTGGGTATCATTGAAAACCTTCGTGAAGAACTGAGATCTTATATCATGCAATCTGAAGGAATGGATTTCAGAAGGAATCGAAGACATATATAACCAGTCTCCGAACCAGTGTCTATGCTGATGACTCTATCTCTCAGAATGAGTCTACACTTGTTCTAATTCCAGAAGACAATGTACTTTCTTCAAGTAATCCTGATGTAACCCCTGGAGTTCCAGTTGAGAAAGAATCCCCAGAGATTGTCCCTGTTACTAAACTCAGTTAAAGTTTTTATGTGACCAGATCAGGTAGAATTTCCAGACCTGATCCAAAATACACAGTGACTGGGACTTGAGTTCAGATTTGTTGTTAAATGTTGATGTGATATCTAACATGTAAAATGTTGTGTTCCCCTATTGCATGTCAAACAAATTAAAGAGGGAGGATGTAAGTCACTGATATTATTGTACCTAGTCAGCTACTGCAGCTAGAAAGTAGAAGCATAGAAGTTATTGAACACAAGCAAGCTCAGTGCCATTTTGTAGAGTCAGAGTGAATGCAAGCATGAATGGAGATGCACATGCGAGTGTGTTTGAAGTAATAAGTGAATCAGTTAGCTTATGTAATTTGAAGCACATGTTTCAGTTACAATTCCTGATGTGTGTATGCACAATAAATATCTTGAACCTATTAGATTGCTTTAGCGTCTCTTTGAATACATGAGACAAAAGACACTTATGAAATAGTTTAATTACAGGGTAATTTTAAACATACAGTAAGAGGACACTATGGGAATGCTGTGTCATGAAAAATATATATATATAATTTTATGCAGGCATCTTTCTATGACACTCAGGATATTAAAATTTTTCCAGGAGTTGCAGTTTTTACATTGTCATAATTTGTAAGTAACAATATTTCTGTGTCTGGCTCATAATTTCACTACAGTGGTTTCATTTTGTATGCTCTGTAGACTGTACTTTAGGTGCTCTCCTAGAAATGACATTCCAAGCCATTATAACTTAATCTTGGCTTCTCCGCTGCTACCCTCAGCTAATCATCGAAGCCTCGGTTATCTGTAGTCCAAGTACTCAGTATCTGGTTCCCTGCTTCTGCGCTATCTGAAAACTGTATTAATATGCTCCACTAACTCAGCAACTATGTGCTTAATGATTATGCCTAATGGTTAATGCTTAGTCTGCATGTTTAATCCTATTATCTGTAGCCCAAGCAGACTGTACCTGGTTCTCTGCGAGTGTTAATAAGCTCCGCTATAGTAGAGGCATTTAGCCAAGTACAATACACCTCAGGCTTAATCTTTTAGTATCATCAGCTAAGCAATCCAACTCCCATGCTATCCGCAGTCTAGACACACTGTTTCTGGTTCCTGTGAGCATTTATACACTCCGCTACCGCAACAGATTTTTTTGCTGTTGTTTTTGCTGTTATCTGTAGCCCAAGCAGACTGTACCTGGTTCTCTGTGAGTGTTAATAAGCTCCGCTATAGTAGAGGTGTTTAGCCAAGTACAATACACCTCAGGCTTTATCATTTAGTATCCCCAGCTAAGCATTCCAACTCCTGTGCTATCTGCAGTCCAGACACACTGTTTAAAGGGGTCTATATTAGAACCGTGAAAGCCTGTTTAAGCAAATACGTAAATGTCGACACATATTGCATGAACTGCGAGTACACCGAATGCCTGAAACCACGAAATTCAAAATCCCGAACCGACATCATTGGCCAACCTAACCACTCGCTACATACTACCCACCCAAACAAAATAAATAATCCACACACATACACTTAACAAAACCCTACATCTAACCCTACACTAAACCTTACATACATTACGATCTATGCACTTACCTTAACACGCACCTTAACCCTAAGGTCCGTAACTATTGCACACTTACCTTACAGAGCTATATGGCAGAAGGGCCAACTATACCAATTTGAGATTTTGAATTTCGCAGTTTCGGGCGTTCGGTGTACTCGCGGTTCACACAATATGTGTCAACATTTATGTATTTGCTTAAACAGGCTTTCACGGTTCTAATATAGACCCATTTCTGGTTCCCTGTGAGCATTTATACCCTCTGCTACCGCAATGACTTTTTGCTCAATGCTGTATGCTTAATTTCTGCAGACTTATAGGCATACAGCGTGTCCTGCAGCTTTTGGTGCTTCCTATTCGGTCTGCCCAGAGCCAGCTGTGTGGAATTGACTCTCAATTAACTAATTTGCCATATACATTCATACTTGGCAGGCCCACAATTATCTGTAGCTGCTCTCCTTCTGTTCTACCTGAAGGCAGCCATATTAGTTAAGCATTTAGTAAAGGAATACTATATCTGCTATACTTTTACTACAAATAGCTTGCTGTTATTTGTAACCGCTTCCCTAACCATTTTTAACTGAAGGCAGCCTTACTAATACTTGAAGGCCCATACTAATATAGTATTTTTAGTGTAAATCTAAAAGAAAACAAACCTCATCTTAAACAATAGTTTAAAATAAAACCTTTTACAGTAGTTACAAAACTAACTGGCTGTATGCAATAAAGCCACTGTATTATAAGGAACGTGTTTCAGAACATGGACCACAGATGTTTGAAGCGTTTCTATATTACTCCCTGCCGTAACTATTAGTGCTGCAACTGCCTGACATTTGTAACGTGTTGTGTGTTACTGCTACCCTATTGTATGACTACAGTTTTTGTCTGTTGCAACCAATAAAAGGGTCTTAACCAGCAGTTGCTCGTATATGAGTGATTGCATTCTGTATGTATTTGCCGCCCTACTGTAAGTGTATAGATGTAACTGCAGCATATTTTAGAAGTGCTGGATGTGCTCCATTGGCTTTAACTCTGTTTTCAGCAGTATTTGCCTTTTGTACTAGAAACCTGATCAAGTTGCTTAATGATATTTGCAGACTCCTAAGTGCAGGGTGGCTGTTTTTAACTGTCTGCTTTAATGTGGACTCTTACTGCTCTGTACCTCCCTACCTGGGTTAAAACTGTTGAATTACTGTTTTATGGAATGTTTTAGTGTGCATTTACTCTGAATTGTACCTTTGGTCTGTATATCTCTTTTCCCTTTTACTCTCAGCTTCCTGCTTACACACCCTCTTTCTCCTTCCCCTAGTTTGCTTACTACTATCTCTAAACTTTCTAACTAAGTTATTTTCCAGGTTACTGAATGACTTGTTACACTTCTGTCTATGACTACTTACTGTTCCTTCTACAGATCTCAATAACTACATCTCAACATTCACTCTGTTCCACATAGTACCCTGGCATCCTACCCTGAAAGATCCACCTAAGACTGTTGAAAGAACTACCAAGGGGACCCAGTAGTGCCTCGTGCGACTATTCTGCCACCCCTCAAGAACTACAAGTAGCTTGTATGTACCCTATATGTGTAAATAATTTTAATCCTTTATTGTCTGTACCCTATATGTGTAAATCATTTTAATCCCTTATGGTTATTTGACTGAGCGTGCGCCTACTAGCAGCCTACCATCTCCCTCCAAGCTCTCTAGGCTCCATCCCACCGCCCCAGAGTGTTTGTGCCTTCACCTCATAACTACGCTGTTTGGCCATTAGGTGGCAGCTTTTATTCACTACCAATTACTCCTCTCCCCTAGTACGCACAGCTTTCTTCCCTAAAAACCTCCACCTTCCTGTTAGGCTCCAATCCCCTGTGTGTTTCTCTGCTTCTTTCTACCTTGGATAAATTGTGACCCAGTGCCCCTTTACCTTGAGCACTGCTCTCTGCTTTACAGATTGATTTCTGCTGCTGGCCAAGTCTTCTTTGCTCTAACACACTCCATTCGCCCTGTGGGCTTACTCCGCTCCCCTACCTTGCCCGCAATTTCCACCTGCTTTCACTACTCTTACCTTTATTCCCACTCCTACCTTTATTCCCACTCCTACTCTCCACCCCTTCTCTCTCATCCAATCCACTCTCTATTCCTAATCATCCACTCCCCCATCCATCCTCCACTGACTATCAAAGCACTCCCCAGCCTGATCCATCACACCCTTTACACATAGCTATACCGCTCCCTCTTACTCTCTCACATACCCACTTCCACCATACTACCTACTCATTCCTCCCTAATTAACCATGCTCTCACCACTTCCACTACCCCTTCACAGCCACTCTATCTTCTTACTTTTTCTAATCCCTCTAGTCCATGCAACCTCTTATTCCTCTTCCAAACTCCCCCCTATTTCCCATCCCCCCACCTCTACTACTAACACCCACCCTCACCCTATAGAATCCCACTTTCATACCATATCCTCCTCTCTTATTCAACCAAACCCACTCCACTTCTACAAACCAAAGATTACATCCTCCTCATTGAAACACAACACACCTAAAGCAATATTGCTTTCCCCACAAAACTAAAGGAGCAAACCCAAGCTCCTGCTCACATTCTCCTTTGCCAAACTCAGCTTATCAGGAGACATACACCCCATCCCAGGACCACAGAGTAGCACCAACCACACTCCCCCAAACACAACCCATGCTACTACCCATAGATATCTCAAACTACTTACCATTAACACCCAAAGTTTGAGAAATAAAATATAACAATTCCAGGCTTGGCTAAACCATACTTTACCAGATATAGTAGCAGTCTCTGAGACATGGCTAACACCCCACATTCCTGACTCTCAAATGCTACCGCCTGGGTTTCAAGCACTCAGACATGACCGCCAAAATAAGAAAGGAGGATGAGTAGCCTTAATTTACTCTCATCTACTCTCCATCACTCCCTACCCAAACCCCATTCCTCAGTTCAATAATGCTGAACTAGTCATAGGAATACTCAAAATGAATGACCATAAAAACATTTGCATTATGGCCCTCTACATCCCCCCTGGTAACAACAGTAATACACTTGAAGAAATACTTCAATGGGCCTCAACCAATATTACACTTGAAATATATATATATTAGGGGATGTGAACATTGACTGGAACAAAATTAATTCCAAAACTCCCTCCATATCTATCAATCTATTTAACTTCATACAACTCACAAATTACATTACCAGACCCAATAAAAACAATCCCCCAGGATCCACCCTTGATCGGATGCTAGTCTCCCACCCAAATAAAATCTCACACACAGGCATCCTGCCAGACTCCATGAGTGACCACTTCCCAGCCTTCATCCATAGAGCAACCCCCTTCATTCTTCCCCAAAACCAATACATCCAGACTCGAAACCTCACAAACTTTAACCCCACAACTGTTTCCAACTCCCTCAAACAAACAAACTGGGACAGCCTAAAAACTCTTCCTGTAGACAAGGCCGTAGACTTCTTTAACTCAAACTTCTTAAATACCCTGAACTCCCAAGCTGCACCAAGAACAAAACGTATAAAAAACAACTAACTAAAGATACTAAAACACTTATGCAACAAAGAGACAAAACCTAGAAACTTTACCACCACAATAAAGACCCTGACACCCTCCTGAAATATAAGCAACTCTGCAACCTAGCCAAAAAACAGCTTATAAAACAAAAAAATCCTACTATACTAAACTACAGACTAATCATTCCAAAAACCCTAAACAGTTCTGGAACTCCAACTCTCTGCCAAACCCAGGGACCAAACTAAATCCTTGCCCTGACACCAGCAAAACTGACCCAAAAATAGCCATTCTATGCAATTCCTTCTTTACCAACTCTATAGCAGAACTCACCAAGACCTTCCCAAATCACGACCCCTCATCTCACCTCAAACCCTCTTCCCTAACCTCTACCAAACCTTCCATCCCCAGCAATCCTCCTACATTTCAACTCAAGCCCATCTCTACCTCATACATAAAAAAATTTATTTCCAAACTTAAGCCATGCTCCAACGCCCCTGACAATATCCCCTCACTATTCCTAAAACTAGCAGCTGTTGGTATCACAATCCCTATCAGCATCCTCATTAATAGATCCATACAGGAATCTTATGTTCCCAAACTGTGGCATTCTGTCTTTATCCTACCCCTCCACAAAGGCGGCAAAATTAATAACATCACAAATATCTGACCTATAGCCATTCTCTCACCAATCTCTAAAATTCTTGAAAAATGCATCCATCTCCAACTCATGCCTTTCCTCACCAATAATCAACTGTTCACTTTTAATCATAACTTGCAGACAAAAAAATATATATAGCCAATCACTGCTGGTCTGACTGAGAATCTTTAAAAAATATTGAAAAACTTAAGTTCTGAAATAACTGAATTAAAAAAAAGAAAGATTAAATAAATGTCAGTGCTTTACTTTGTATAGTAATATCTTTAAAATGTGAAAAACGTGAAGCTAACGTGTGTTAACTTTTTAAACGAATTAAAGTTGTCTGCTTTTCATCTGTCACAGATTTTGTAGAACATCACTGAGTTTTGATTCACATTTTAGCCATTCATTCTTAAAATGTTTGATTTTTTTGGTAAATTGATGAGGATTATAGGGGTTCAGGCACCTAGGCAGTGACTCATTTCCCTGTGGAACATTTGACTGGGGACACATGCCTGAAATGACATTCGGCTGCAGAGAAATATGGCTGTTTGCAAATTCCCTGTGGGCAAAGAGAAGCATATGCTGGCATGCCCACAACTTCAGTAACCAAATGCACAGGGGGAAAACAATGTCCATGGTCCCCAACAGAACATGAGACAGCAGGCAATATGGCAGGCATCAACAGCAGGCTGGCCAGAAGGGCATGTCACTGGCAGTACAAATGCAGTGCACAATGGGCAGTGCCTTTATAACTGGAGTGTGTGGATCACTATCCCCTTCACAGTGTCTAGGGAACATTACCTAAAACACATACTGGAACATAAATGTAACTACAGTATCCTGCATGGTTTCCTCCATGCTGTAGCACACTTCTACATGTTGTGCTTACATAAGTATGTACTGTACACTGAGCACAACACTCATCACTTCTTCTGCCACCATTCATTTGGTTATTAAAGCTGTGAGCATGGCAGGGTGTGCTTCTCTTTGCCCACAGGGAATTTGCAAACAGCCATATTATTCTGCAGCTGAATGTCACTTCAGCCATGTGTCCCCAGTCAAATGTACCACAGGGAAATGTCTCACTGCCTAGGCGCCTGAACCTGGATTATAGTCCATCAATAATGACAGTCATTAGTGTTTCACAGTTCTTACTGTCCAGAAAATGCACATCCATGCAACACCTGTTCTCTTATCTTTTATAGGAATTAGAGCTACCAGCCTCTCATCTGTCCCTGGTTTTGCAAAATATGTCTGATTTTGCCACACTGCTTTGTCTGTCATTAAATTCTTAATTTTCTGGTAAATCAGCATGGATTTCAGTCAATCATAAATGTCAGTCATTAGTTTTCATTTCTTATTGTTTAGAACATGCATGTTGTTGCAACATTTATTGTTCTGTTAAGTCTAAGTGAATTAGAGTTGCCTGGCACATAGAGGAGAGAACTGAGTCATTAAGCTGATAATGGACTGCTTCTTCTAATCAGAATTATTTTCTCCCCTATTTCTATACGTTTAATTTCTCCAAATCTTTTGGGTTTCTAATACCAAGATGGGAATGCACCCCTTTCCTAAGTCAAAGTATGATTAAAGTTCATGAAATTAATATTGTTTAAATTTTTGATGTCAGCCAAAAGTGCTCTTCTCAGCACCTGTAATGCCTAGAATTGATGCCTTCTGCAATTCATATGGAGTTACATGCACTGATAGCATATCTAAATACAACTGGAAATTATCTTTGAGATTGATTGCTCCTACTACTAGAACTGTCTGGGTAGCCTTCACCTACATTGCTCTCATTTTTGCCTACAAATCCTAGTATTTTATGACTTTCTGTGTCTCTGTACGTAAGACACTGTAATCACTGGGTGTAGCAATTTAATTTATCAGTGCTACTTTTGTCTTATTTTCATGGAATAGTATATCTGTTTTTCTCACCTCTGTTTTTTGAAATGTTGGTAATGGGTGACGCCATGTGATATACAGTAAACTTTATCATTCTCTATAATGATTTTTAGCTTATGTTTCCAATGCTTTTCAGCTATTCCAGCACTGTAATGTTTACCAATCTCCAATGTAACAGTCTTGCTACATTATTTTGCCTTTCAGTATATGGGCCCTCTGCCATTAGTGTATCACACCCAGCAACAAATGTGCAACTGTTTCTGCTTCTGTTTTACAGAAATTGCATTTGTCAGTTTCTCCCAAATGTTCAATGGACTTTGTAAACCATCATGTAACTAGAGCACTATACTTTGCTGCCAATATTACACTTTCATCTTTTGGTTTAAATTCATCTATCTATCTATCTATCTATCTATCTATCTATCTATCTATCTATCTATCTATCTATCTGTCTGTCTGTCTGTCTATCTATCTATCTATCTATCTATCTATCTATCTATCTATCTATCTATCTGTAGTTTGATGACTGGGGTAGTCCACTGGGCCAAGAAGAACTCATTTTCAGTGGAGGCCCGGGGAGAAAAGCCTCCAATGGCAATTACAAAACATGCAAAAAGCAATATAGTCAATGTACAACAGGCTGAGAGCACAGTACAAGACAAAGAGGTAGAATACAATCATTCAAAGAAATAAAATAAAATAATTCAAGGAAGTAGAAGTAACACATATGTGGTAGAATACAATAATTCAAAGATCTCGGTTGACATGAGGTTATTCCAGATGTTTTCTGTACTTGCAACTATATTTATGCTGTTTTCTACATTTCTTCCCTTTTCATCTGATTCTTCTTCTTATATTCTTTCTTTTGCTTTTTGGCACATGCAGTGTCTGCCTGATTTTTGTCTATTTATGGTTTAATTTCCATTCATGCTTGACAACGATATGCTTCTGCTAAACTAAGCAGGGAAATCATCTTAGACTGGTTCTCCTCATGATTTAAAACTTTCACAATGTTTGGATATGGTGAAGTCAGCAGATGTGTGCAGTCCTTTGACTGTAGATCTATACATGGAATCAATTTCATGGAGGCCCATAACTCCATCTCAAAAATGAATATATAATCTTGGTATGCACTGATTTTTATTTATCATTTATTAAGCATGAAGCATTTTTCTTATTTTCCTGTCCAACTGATCCAGCACCTTTTGAAGCCAGTTAATCACCCCAATGACCCAAAAACTAGGTTAGAACAGGTACAGCAAATTGATTTATAGCTTGAACTTTGTTCCCAATCTTCCAAAATGTTCTTTACTGAGTTTTATTCTTATTTGTTCATGTTTATTGTCAGTCCTTCATCAATTCCCAAATATTGACACACTCATTCCTGCTCATCTCCTTTAGGCCTATATCACATTCCTGTCCCATAATCATAATTTTTGGTGTTGTAGTTTTCCTGCTATAAATGTTGTTTCTGTACCTTAATTAAGACCAAATTACATTCTTATATGACATGAGAAGGTTTTGAACACTTACAGTTGTGCTTTCAGCTCATCATGTGATGAACTATACAGTTTTAAATCATCCACAAAAAGAAGATGAGAAGTCTTTATACTTTGTTGTTATGTGGGAACCAACTTTTAACTATGACCTAATCAATTATGTAGACCAGCAAAGTGGTTTGGCACTGTTTTGTGGTCACTGTAATGTAACTGATCAATGTAGGGTGTGTCTTATACATAAATAAGCACTCCTTCATCCATGAATGTGGGATGCTGTCAAATGCCTTTTTGTAATCTATCCATGTCATAATTAAATTCTTCCCCTTTTTACAATTGTCCATTATGACTTTATTTTACAACAAATGATCCTTTGTTCCATATGACTTTTTTGTTACCCATTTGTTCTATTGCCCCATTGAGTTTTTTCCCAAATGACTGTAACCTCTGTTGGCATCAATTCCAGTATATAGTTTATTCATCACCGGAAGGTAAGTTGGTGGTCTATAGTTTTCAGGATAGCTTACAGGTTCACCCTTAAGGAGGAGCATCATTTTTCCTGTTGTTAACCAGGTTGGTGTCTGTTTGGGATGAGTATATAAATAGTTCTTACTCAGGGCTAAATCTTCATGTAAAAATGTTAATACTTTTAGCCAGAAGTTAGGTAATGCACCTGGGTCTGGGGTTTTCCATTTAGGTGCTTTTCTTAATTTTGTTTCAATTTAGCCTGTGCATTTGAATTTCTACGACTTATTTTTCTTCTCCTATGCATTCAGAATCTTTGCAATGTTCTACAGGGTCTTCATAGAAATTTGTTAAAAATGTGTCTATTTTTTTTCTTTTTTGATGGTGTTTCTATTACTTTTGCTGTGTTTCCCAGTTCTCTCTACAACTTTTTGGGGGTCATCAATGAATTGCTTATTTTGTACATTTCCTTTATATTTATCTGTGTATCATATAAGTTTTTCTACCTGTGCTGATATCTATACTTTATTATTTGCAGTAATGCATGACAGATGTTGGTCTGGTCTGATACTGCACATTGCTTTTTTCCATATCTATCTTTCTAAGTATTTTTGTTGATCTGTTCCTTCTTCTTTACTGTTTTAACAGGACACTTCTTGTATTAATTGCTTTATAGTTTTCTATATTTGGTACTTCCATGGTGGCATTTGATTTCTTCCCTTCCTTTCTCTTATTGCTTTGTGTTTTTGTGATAAGACTTCATTTGTTATTAATTTAGCTGCACACTAATATATCCTATTTACTTCTGTTATATCACTTGAATCTCTGTTAAAAGTCTTGACAACTGTGTTCATCAGTTTTATCAGACTTCTAATATTTTGGGTCTTACTGACTTTCTGTATTCTATTTCTTTCATTGATCTCAGTATGTCTATTCACCACTATTAAATCAAACAAATCTTCGCTTAGATCATTTTCTTTTAAACTGAGGGTGCATTCTACATTCTCCATTTCCTGTATGCATTCTGAAAAAAGTTTCTAAAGATCTTCCTCCGACATTTATTTTATTTATTTATTTTACATTTGTTGACTGGGATAGTCAGACTGGGGAGAAAAGCTCCATGATCACCAAATTAAAGGAAAAAAAATACAGTATATACAGTAATGAACATAATACAGTTTTACAGAGGTTACATACCTAGGCAAATAATAGTAGTTCTGGGGTAAATGAGAAACAGAGAGCAGGTCTTTGTTACGTAATACAAGTAGATAAGAATACTGTTATCAAGTCATACAGTTAGTTACAGATACAATATTTACAATGGTTACATGCCAAAACACATTAGAGTTAAACAAGGTAAGGTGCAGCCTGCATTATCTGTTGTCTTTCATATGGGAACTCACTGGCCTATCAATCCACAACACTAACTGTGTCAGAGATGCCACCATTTCCTGTTCCTTCCTTTGCTGTGCAACTCCAACTGAACTTTTGTACTGGTTTCTTACTGGAGTCTGCAGAGTATCTTCATGTGCCAAGTGATCAGATGCTTCTCGTTCAACCTGTTTTTCCTTAATTTGGGGATACATTGTTCCATCATACTGTGATGTTACCAGAGTTGGATTTTCTATTCTAACTCCTTCACTTCACCGGTAATCCATAATTTCAGTTTCTATTTCTTTAACTTCTCTATTACTAATCCTTTTACTATTTTACCCCTTTGATTTTTCTACTGTATGACTTTGATAATGCTACTTAACCAGGCAGTGTTCCAAAGTCACCCCTGAAAAGGGATAGCTTGTGAATTGTCTTTACCAGGTTAACAAATAGATAAAGTAAAAAAATATATATACTAAAAAAATTGTGTATGTGTGTGTGTGTGTGTGTGTGTGTGTGTGTGTGTATATATATATATATATATATATATATATATATATATATATATATATATATACACATATATATAAACACAGTGTGTGTGTGTGTGTGTGTGTGTGTGTGTGTATAAATTGTTCCTTTTTACACATTTTTCTTCCATTCCTTTTGTCTTTGTCTAGAAGTTTTGAGCAAATACATTTAGAGGTAGTTTGGACTGCTCCTTATAAAATTTATCCCAGAATACTGTGTTTGTTATAATTAATGACAAGCATGCAAGTTTCAGATTTCATACCATACTTTATATTATTTGGAGAATGCTTCCTACCATAAACTTTATTTTAGCAACTTTCCAACTTACATGCATGCATATCTACTTGATTCCCAGAGGAATGTATTGGAGCAGCATCATAAAAGCCATGTTCATTGGGTACAATCCATGGTTTCCTTGTTTTGTTGACTTTTGACAGTGCATTCATTATTTCATTGTGAATAAACAGGTCAGCATGAAGCCTATTACTTTAATATTAATATTTTAACTTTGAATACATTTTTAATTTAGCATTTCTCTGCAGGTATGCTGGTGTGAAATGCACTGTGTTGGGCTAGAGCAACATTTATCTGGTACTTAGTGTAGATGAATAAGGCTACAAGTTGTAAATGAGCTGCTTTCTGTAGTGAGTGGGATGGTTTTCTCAGCCTTTGCCAACTGTATGACCAAGTTGATTTGCCAGTGTTACTGGCATGCCCCTAAAAGGGGCACTTGTTTTCAGTGAGCTATTGTAGGGTGTTAGCAAATATATTAAACATTGTCTTTGAATCCCTGTACCTTTCACATAGCCACTAATAAGTGCTTCAGTGTATATGCTTCTTTATATGGCAGAATGAATCACAGCATGTGTCTTGCAGTTTAATAGGTTGTCACGTGTACATTTAATAAGTGTGAGTTCTATGGGAAAATAAGTTTTACTGTTGCTCATGCTATATCTGTTTTCACTGTGAGAGTTTTTTGCTTTAACTAATGGCTGCCAATGTTTTTATATAAATTTGAAATAAAAGTTTTAAATTAAATCCAAATTTCTATGATGATAGTAAAAGTAAAGAAGAAAACAGTGTGCACAGCAATAGGTAGACAGTGTTTATGGCAATTTGGAAAAGAAAGACAAGTAATGGAAATTCAACTCTAATAACCATACATCACAATGAATTGTTATATCAGCCACTCATACACAAATACAATAACTTAATCAGTTAGTGCAAAATGAAGTCAGTGCCTGCATGGAAACATTCGAGAAAGGATGCCCTTTGTCTTCATGGGCATTTTCCATTATAACTGTAGAGGAATAGATGGCCAGGGTTTGGGAATCGAAAGGACAGTATACTATTACTGAATCCTTCAGTGCAGTAGATTATAACATGAACTTATAGATGGTATGTATAACTTTTTATGGCAGTAGTTATGAAATGCCTCAGAAGGTAGTAGGTATTTGCAGATAGTGATTCCACGGTGCATGCATATTTTGATTTATTATTTCTGAAACAAACACAACCCTTCTGTTTCAGATGATGTACATGATGCAGGGGTTGCAGATATTTATTTCCAGCATTCAGAATAATCAAATGTTTCTTTTTCTTAGTTATGCTTTTGAGGCTTTGCTGGCATTTGTGGATCTGGGACTGCTTTACAAACAGGGGTAGGAGTTTGCCCTTTCCCTGCTGTTGTGTGATCTCAGAGTTGGTATATCCAAGTTGCCAATTTTTTTTTTCAAATTTATGAGGTTCAGTCTTTTTGGATTAATACCTTTAGGTTTGGGATTTCTGTTCTGTGAAATTTCCTTATATAATCAGCACAGGAAATATAGACGTTATAGCCATGAGTAGTTCAAACTCATGGTTGTTGCTTTCAAAAACATATGAATCCATAGTTTCAGAGGATGGCAACAGCACTCATTGCTATGTAGAGACAATTCCTTCAAGGTGTTTGACTTCACCCAGCCCAAACACCAAACCAACCTTGAATATTGTTAATGGGAAAACGAAAATAATGTAATCATTACCAGAAGAACTGTATGGACCAAAAATCCACA
Organism: Protopterus annectens; assembly: GCF_019279795.1. Classification (NCBI taxonomy): domain Eukaryota; kingdom Metazoa; phylum Chordata; order Ceratodontiformes; family Protopteridae; genus Protopterus; species Protopterus annectens. The sequence goes on along the minus strand of NC_056738.1, from coordinate 537,767,241 downwards.
TTGAATATTTATGTCATATATATTGTCATTTACATACCACAGTAATTAATAGGGGAGATATTGCCAATTAATTTTAAATGGAAATGCTGCATTTGCATGCTATCACCACAAATTAAAATGTTTTCTTTCCCTACACCTAAAACAAACTAGCCCCCTCAGTCATTAAAATTACTTGAGCTGTAGGGTTGGGCAAAAGATTTGATGTTACAAGAAGCTATTAGACATTAATATGAATGATCAATAATTATAAAGGAAATGTAAGCAAACCAGCAAATCCAACATTGTACAATAATATCCTACTGGTATAAGCAAACACCATAGTGAAAACTATTCAAGTCATGACAATATTTGATTATAGTAAAATAATACGTTATACTTGACATGTACTTAGTTATTAAAATACCAACAAAATTAATCACCACCACTACTTCTCTGTTTTTAATTAGCAGGTGGGTCATGCTACCCTGCACCCTCTTTCTAAATACAGCATATATCGGTTTACTATCAAAATGTTGAAATTCATATGGTCGGCGATCATAACGTCAAAATCATTACATTGAATGTTCAAAATACTTTAATTAAAAATGTCAAAGTTTAAATGGTCGACAAACACCTGCAAACTAACACTAGGTAATGCATTTTTGGAGGTCATTGTGTTTAATAAATCTGTTATGGTTGATTGTTAGATTAATTATATTTTTAATTACTTAATTGTTTAACAAGGTGGATTATAAATAGTAGTATGAAGGTTTGTGCTTTGTTCTGATGAAGTTCACTTTGTTTGTGGATGAAAGCGCTAAATAAATGTTTTTTAATTCCAGTGGCAGTCCATTTTTCACCACCTTACAATGATACTTCAGTATTTTTGTATATTATTTATTTATTTTATTTATTTACCTTTGATTACTGGGTAGGGTCCAACTAGACAAGAAACTGATTTTCAGTGGTGACCCGGGGAGAAAAGCTTCAAAAAATTACAAAATACAAAAAGGAGTACAGTGGATAAACAAGAAAAGTACCAAGAAAAATATTTACAGAGTAAAAAATATAATACAGATGAAACAATATTTATAGAGTAAAAAATAAAATATAGATGAAACACAAAGCAGATACAATACAGTGAAAAAAAATACAGATAATAAGAAATCAATGGGTTTGAGATAAAAATCATTCAACCCTTTTTTTGTGAAATGATCAAAGAAAAGAATATAGAAGTGTGTTTAGGCTGTAAGAGGCATAGGTAGAGAAGATAGTATAGAACTGCACTAGCCTGGAGATGCACAGAAACATAACCAGTGTTTACCATAATATTCTTTTAGGAATTGTTTGAAAGTATGTGTATCGGGGATAGAGAGAATATGTTGGGGGAGAGAGTTCCATGATTTGGCAATTTTCTAAGAGCATAAGGAGTCCCCATGATAGTTATGATATTTTGTTACATTGAGCATGACTTTATTGAATAACCTATGTAAGGTTGAACGAGGTCACCTAAAGCAGGCAGAAGTTAGGCTTGTGGGTGATTCTATGAGCAATAGTTAGCTGGTCGAGAGATCGTAAGCTGGGGAGTTCTATCCATTTAAGGTGGTGAAGATTTATACAATGATGAGATCTGGGAGGTAGGTTTGTGTTGAATTTGGCTATTTTATTATAGCAGGTTTCAAGGTTGTTCAAATCTGCTTTATGTAGGTTGGTAAAGATTTGGAAGAAGTAGAGAAGGGTGGATAGGAAGTGGGATGTAGCAGTAGCTAATCTGGCATAGTCAGTTAGATGGGTTCTTATTATATCAAGTGTGACTTGATCGAACTCGAAAGCACTAAACAGCAAAATGCCGAAATGGCATATAAGTGATTTCTTTCCCTGGGAAAGAAATCGCTTGGCTGCCTCTGTCACTTTGCCGTTTTCATCACTGTAGTGCGATCTTGGAGTTGGTGTATTTAAGGAGGGGATGGGGGGGTGAAGCCCCCACTTTATGTAATGTTTTAAAGTTTTTTTTTTCTTTTGTGGAACAAGTGTTTGTGATTGTAAGCTTTTGCTTATATGGGGTCGGTAAATTAGCATTCATTTTTTTAAGCATTCGCTGATTTAATATAGACCCAGTTAGATGGGGTTTTGCTCTACAGAGTGAACCAAGTTTTATGTGCACTTTTTTGATTGTTAGTGCAATTTATGTTTATCAAACATTAGGCCATTATCTATTGTAATACCCAGAAGTTTTGTCTGTTCGACTGGTTCTATTTTTGTGCCATTAGTGGAGAAGATGGTGAGAGGCAATGGGGTATTAGTAACATTAGAATTACTGAAAGACACGAGTTTGGTTTTGTTGGGATTTAAAATGAGTTGACGGTCAGATGTTTTGTGGAGCAATTTGAGTTTTGTCTTGCAGTTCTTTGAGAGATGGGGCAGAGAAGATGAAAGAGGCATCATCAGTGTATTGAATGACAGAGACAAGATTAGTGTTGGTACTAAGGTCATTGGTAAATATAATAAAAAGTAGAGGGCCGAGGATGGAGCCTTGAGGGGCACTGACTGTGACTGATAGTAGGGGGGAGAGTTTATTATCCCATTTAGTGGCTTGTTGATGGTTAGAGAGGTAGCTATGAAACCAGTTTAAGGATGTTGTACTGATATTGTATGAGGCAGGTTTATTAAGTTTTTGGTGTGATACTGTGTCATAGGCTTTTGATATGTCAAGGAAGGTAGCTGAGATGAGGTCACCATTATTTTTGTGGAGATTTAAGGTGTTTGTGAAACTTATAAGGGCTGTACTGATACAATGTGTGGATCAAAAGCTGTTTTGAGTGTTGGAAACCAGGTTGTTTTTAAGGAAGTAGTCAAGAATTTGCTAATTTATACATTTTTTCAAGATTTTGGTCAGTGGTGAGAGAATGGCAATTGGTCTATAGTCAGAGAGGTTTGTAAGGGGGCCATCTTTGTGAAGGGGTATGATTTGAGATATTTTCCAGAGATGAGGTACAGTACATACTTTTCAGAGATAAAGAGGTTGATAAGAATACATATTGGATAGGAAATGGATGATACTGCTCTTCTACTTTGGACACAATAGAAGAGTCTTTGTGGGTTCTGTTCAAGCAACCTTATTCTATACAAACACATCACGATAGAAGTTTACTGACTTTAACTTTAGTAACTTATATACAACTAACTGCTGTAATCATACATGCTTACTTTCTGGCTGCACAATCAAAATGGCACTAGGAATGGCATGTGCTTAACATTTATGCATGTATGTTCAGATGTTCAGTCTTTGATGTACTTCTTAAAGATACAGTACATAGCATGTGCACTCTGGTCTACATCCTCTCTATTGAAAACCAAAACATGCAATGTTATGAAACTTTTTTGGCATGCAGATATCACAGACAATTATCAGTCATGCATTTATACAAGATATAATACATAAATACACAGTTAAGCACATGTTGCTACATATTTCACACTGGGCTTAGATATTCATCCATAACGTGTGACATACAATTGTGAAATTCGGCTTAACTATTGGAACTATCTGTGAAAAATGTTTGATCCCTGATTTACTTGGAACATCTTCAGGAATGGAATCAGAGGTACTAACACCCTCTGGGATGGCAACAACATTTGGTTCACTCTGGGATTAAGAGTCTAAGTCACTATAACAATGTTGTGATGATGATTCTGGTAAAGGTAATAGATGTTTATGGTTTTGCCTGTACTACCTTCTGAGTCTATAAGGTAGGATCTTGATTCTGGACATTTGCAGATTACTTGTTTTATATGGTTGAAACCTTTTTCTGTTTGAAGTGTGACTGTTTTTCCTTCCCTGAACGGAGAAAGAAGTTAGCTCGACTTATCGTACGATGACTTCTGGATAGAATGCTTCTTAAATAATTCAGCCTTGATGGTCTTATTATTCTTGGCTTTAGGCTTTAGTAGATTGGTAATAATAGGTAGCATAGTTCTTGTTTGCCTGGAAAGAATTTGTTGAGCTGGAGATCTGAGGACATCATCATGTGGTACATTCCAAAGGATAAGTAGATTTAAGAAAACATCTGAATTATAGCATCTTGACCTTTTAAGTAGTGGTTTTGCACTCCGCACAGTTTGCTCAGCTAGGCCATTAAACTGAGAATACTCAGGACTGCTGGTAATGTGTAGAAAGTCCCATTCTCTTGAAAATGTCTGAAACAACTGGCTAGTAAATTGAGTACCATTGCTAGAAATAACTTTGTGCAGACTACCATGGACTGAGAAATTATGTTTCAGCTTAGTAATAACAGTACTAGATGTTGGATTAGGTAGTACAGCGATCTCAAACCAATTTGAATAAGAGTCTACCAATACCAAGTAGTATTGATTGTTCTACTTGAAGATATCAGTGGCTACTGTCAACCAATGTAGTTCAGGAACTGAATGTAGCTGCAGAAGTTCTCTTTACAAGTGTGATCTAGTACTATTGCATACTGAACAAAAAGAAAGTACTTTATCAATGTCTTTTGGTAATGAAGGCCAAAATGCTAATTCTCTCGCTTACCTCTTAGTGGAAGTAGAACCTGGGTGACCCCAATGCAAAATCTGGATGTACTTATGTTGTAAGGAAACAGGAACAACAATTTTAGGACCTTTGAAAATAATGCCATCTTCCATCAACATTTCATCTCTGTAGGGAAAACAGGTTTGCCTTCTGGTGGCACACTAGATTGCTTTGACAGCCATCCAGCATTAAGGTAGTGATTGAGCTTTTGCAAAATTGGATCAGTCTTAGTGTGATCACTCAACTCATTAAGACTAGTGGTAGAAAAATTATGGACTGTCATCACATCAAAGTAAAAAGTCTCTCCATCAAGTTGTTCCATTGTATTCCTGGGCAATCTGGATAAGGTATTAGCTAGATAGAGTAGTTTGCCTTTCGTATTGACCATTTTGAAGTTGTACTTTTGGAATTTGAGCATCATTCTTTGTACCTTGCTGCAGCTGTATTCATAGGTTTCTTTGGAATAGTAACTAGAGGTTGATGGTCAGTTTCAATCTGAATAGCTCAACCATAAATATAATCATGAAACTTGGAACATGCAGATACTTTTGCCAAAAGTTGTTTCTCAATTTAACCATACTGCATCTCAGTTTGGGTAAGTGTTCTAGATGCATAGGCTACTGGTCTGCCCTCTTGAAGTATAACTACACCTAGACTAATTTTTAAAGCATCACAGGAAAGAGCAACTGGTTTGTTCACATCATAGTATCCTAATGTAGGTGGGGTGGCAATTTTCTGATAGAGCTCTTCAAATGCCTTCTGGTGCTGTTCTAACCATGACCATGCAACATTTTTGTGCATTAGCTCTCTTAAAGGTGCTGTCAACTCACTGAAGTCTGGTATAAACTTGCCTGAATAGTTGACCATGCCTAAGAAACACTGTAGAGCTTGAAAATTGTTTGGTGCTGGCATCTCAAGAATAGGTCTATATCACGTAGTCAAAATTCTGTAAGTTTGAACACCATATGTTCGAACCTAAATATTCAAACTTACAGAATTTTGAATATGTAAAAAAAAAACACAACAAAAAAGAAAATAAAGGGTTGTAGTCAGGGGGCAAGCCCCCCTGCACCCCATGCTCTTTAAATATACCAACTCTGAGACAGCACTACAATGCAGTAAATGGAATTTTCCCTTTATTGCACTGTAGCGGGGTCTCGAAGTTGGTATATTTAAAGAGCGGGGGGTGTGGGGAGTGCATGGAGGCTTGCCCACCATCGTACAGCTGTCAGGACATTGTTCCTGTTTTTTATTTTTATTTTTTTTTGAGTTAGAAGTATGACAACTTTGAACATATGCTCTCGACCATATCACATTCGAAGTTGTCATACTTCGACTACGTGATATAGACCCCTCAAGAATGGCTGCTTGCTTGGTTGGGTCTGGTCTCAAGACAGTACTGGTAAATAAAAGACTTACATATGTAACTTCTGGGAGTCTGAATTTGCACTTCAGAGGATTGAGCTTCAAGTTCACTTCACATGCTCTGTCTAGAACTCTCTTTAAGTTTCTGTCATACTCTGCTTTACCATTGCCTCCAACCAATAAAACATCGACTATTATGGCACAAGGATAACCCGAAAAAATTTGCTCCATTCCACACTGAAAGACTTTACTTGCAGAATTTATTCCAAATGGCATCCTTAGAAATCTGTATCTGCTAAATGGAGTACCAAAAGTGGTTAGCAATGAGGATTTGCAATCAGCCATCACTTGCCAAAATGAACTCTTTCCATCCAAGACTGAAAAAACAGTGGCATTTATTAGAACTGTGACCTCTTTGATTGTGCACCTTGGATATGGTCTTTTCAATGCTTTGTTCAAATTTCTTGGGTCAATACATATTTTGATTTCGTCTAAGCCTTTTTTGTGAGCTGCTACCATAGAGTATACCCATTCAGTTGGTTCTGTAACTGGACAAATTACACCTTGCTGTACCATTTTGCCCAACTGAGCCTTAACTTTATCCTGCATAGCTATCGTAACTCTTCATGCTGGTCTGACAACTGGAGTGACCTCTGGGTCTATCTTCATGGACTACACTACTGGAAGTTTGCCCAACCTTTCCTCAAAAACATCAGCATACTCTGAGAAAATGACTTCAGAAAAATTAGAACTAGGAGATACACTTATGTGATGAACTTCTTGGTAAAAGAAAGCAGATTCATTTGATTCATTCTCAGTCTATCTATGAGGCTCAATAAAGACTGTACTGGTAATCTGTCAACATAGAATAACAAGTTTTAACAGTTCTTCGCCAAATAACATGAAAGCATCACTGAGCCTTCGGTTTGAATCGCTTCGCCTCCATAAGCAACAAGTTTCGCACTGCTGGCCACATTGAGTTGTTCATTAGTTCTCACTTTAGCAAATGCATCTGCTGATATAACATTACACTTTGAACCAGTGTGTACTTTAAGCTTTGTAGATTTGCCATTGATCCGGGCAGTGCAGAACACTTCACTCTTTGCCAATAAATTCACTGTATCAAGTCTTTCGCCAATTACTGATACACCGTCTACATAGAAGGCTGACTGCTGCATCTCTACTTGATCAACCTGCTTTTTTGTTTGATCTTTCTTTACAACTGCATGAGGTTTACCTGACTTGCAACTGTTTGGAAATAGTTCCATTTCTGACACTTGTGACATTGCTGTCCAAATGCTAAGCATTTTTCTCTTTTAGACTCATGATTTGCACCACAGTTGCAAGAGTTCACAATAAAGCCGGACTTGGGTTTTGCTGATTCATGCTTGCACTGCACTGAGGAGCATGTTCCTCTAACTGAACTGGTCTTAGAACTTACTGGAAAACTGCATAGGTTTCTTGCTGAGCCAGCAGGGGTCGTGGTTGCCATGTGCTTAGTAGGCCTATTTCTGTTTGCCATGTGATGCATGTTGTCTTCATTTTCCCTGGAGCCTGCTGAAACCATGCTCTTGTCACTTGCAAGCATACTTGTGTGTTTTTCTGTCACTTCTGGATTTGGCAAATGTCTACTGCTTTACTCAATGTTAAACCTCTATGACGAAGCAAGATCTTTCTTACAGCACTGTTAATACCACATACGAGCCTGACCTCTATTAATTCATCTTTTAAGTCACCACACCAACATGTTTTAGCATTGTTTCTCATATCAGTTATATAAGCTGCAAATGTTTCACTTGGCTTCTGATCTGTCATGTAAAACAAATGTCTCTCTAATGTAATATTTATCTGGGGGTTACACATTTCTCTGAACTTGTGCTTCAAACAATCAGGGTCTTCCCTTGACTCAGCCTGTACAACAATATGAGGGTTTTCACCTTCTCCTTCATACACTGCTGGTGGATACACAAATGTATGCTTTCTTTCTATGCCCTCTGACCCAGCTAGGTTTAGCAAAATGAATGCCTTGGTGTGTGCATTTTTATTTGAATAAGCTGCCTATATAAAAATATCATACTCTTGCGCAAATATTCTCCAATTTTCTGCAATATTCTGGTCAAATACAAGAGGTAAGGGCTTTCAAAATCTGTCTGCCATATTAACACATACCAGTGCAGGATTTTGCACATAAGCGGAAACACATACAAATACACATATGCCAGAAATTGATGCCAGTACTTGTAACTTTGCTCAGTAGCACAACAAACCTTTGTATGACTAAACTTTATGAAAAAAGTCTCTCTCAGGCACTGTAATACTCTTGAAATTACTGTATTGCAGAAAATCACCTCTTATCAGTATAAGAAAGATGTCAAATAACTGTATGATGCAAATGAACTGGGCAGGAGAAGCTAAGTGTCAATAACATTTTGAAGTAATCTCATTTTACGAATAAACAGTACACAACACAATGAAACTTCTCAAAAATGGCGGTACCTTTCCAGGCAATTCTCCACAGTGCAAGGAACACTCTGTAATAGCAGCACTTTAAAATAGACACACTCAGCACAAGAAACTTTTCGAAATGGCTATACTTTAACTGCACTTCATGAAATAGTTGCACTTTTCACATAAATGACTCTTCAAAACACAGTAATAAGCACACAATGCAAGCACTTTTACACACTTTGAGATGCTTCAAATAACTTTAGTTATGCCCTTGATACAATATGAAGCTGTAGTTATGCCAAAACACAGCACTTTGCCAAAAAACATGCAACTGCCTTGCTTAAGTTATACTTAATGTGCCCTTTTTTGCCCATTTGTTTTGCTCATTTAATCTCTTTCCATGCCCATTGTACTTTTCTTGTGCTTGTTTTACTCTAAACATGCCACTTTTGCCTTAAACCTGTTTGTTTTGCCTTTAAATATGCCTGCTTTACTTTTCTGTTAATTGTTTCATCAAACACCTTTAGTTTAAACTTTTCCTTTTGTTAATAAGCCTTTTATGCCTCCCACGTGTTTAATAATGCATTTTGGGCCCTTGTAATGCCCAGTTTATTATGTCAGTTTTATGAAATCAGTAGTTTATATGTATTCTTATTACCTTTGCTTCATTTCTGGCTCTTTTCCGTGCTCGTTTCTTTTAGTTTGCCTTCATGGTCATCTCTGCATCGCATGGCTCTGAATCTTATTCTCTTCGATCCCGGTTCTGACACTATGTCAGTCTCCTACTTTAGACACAGTAGAAGAGTCTTCATAGGTTCTGTTCAAGCAGCTTTATTCTATACAAACCATCACAATAGAAGTTTACTTAGTTTATACAAACTAACTGCTGTAATCATACATGCTTACTCTCTGGCTGCATTCTCAAAATGTCACTAGGAATGGCACGTGCTTAACATTTATACATTCATGCTCAGTCTTTGATGTGCTTCTTAAAGATGCAGTACACAGCACGTGCTCTCTGATCTACAGATGAGGTGGCGATATATTCATATTCAGATTGATATTGGAACATCTAACTCAATAACAACAAACAAGATACTTTTGTGTGTACTGCATAAATGGATTTCATTCACAATATATAGTGTACTATTCCTGCACAACCTATGCTATGCTGTTTCATTATTATATTTTGACATTTTATAATTTTATAACCATTATTGTATTGTGATCTTCTGAATCTATATTCATCTATTTGGCTACCTATTTTTTTATATATGTGCACTCTGTGTGAGTGTGTGTGTGTGTGTGTGTGTGTGTGTGTGTGTGTGTGTGTGTGTGTGTGTGTGTGTGTGTGTGTGTATACACGCACACACACACATATATATATATATATATATATATATATATATATATATATATATATATATGTATATCTCAGGGGCGGCTAGTGCTATAGGACTGCAGGACTGTAGCCCTCCCACCTCTGTAAAGAAACAAAAAAAAAATGGAAAACAGAAAAAGAAAAAAATGGTAAAAAAAAATGTAAGAGTCCCGGAACTCTGCGCATGCGCACATGCACGCATGCTCCTAGACAGGACTCCAGACTGCTTTGACAGCAGTCCAGATATGGAGAAAGGCATCTCTGCCCCACAGATGCCCAGAAGTCTGTGCGGTGATGACCGCACAGACCAGAGGAATGTCAGACTGCATCACCCACAGGCTGGACCAGTGAGGAGCCAAGCTTTCTCTCGCTGGTGGGACTAGCCAGAGGAAATAGCGCTCTCGCAAGCGGGACTAGCTTCTTAGTGTGGGATGTATGTTTCTGGGGCTTGCACAGAATATTTGGACTTGTTTGTTGGGACTTCCATATGTTTGGACTTTGTGGATGTATTATAGCACCACGGGATGTTCGGACTTTGTGGATGTATTCACAGGCCCTCCATAGGTAAGTGTGTGTGTGTGTGTGTGTGTCTGTGTGTCTGTGTGTGTGTGTGTGTGTGTGTGTGTGTGTGTGTGTGTGTGTGTGTGTGTGTGTGTGTGTGTGTGTGTGTGCGTGTGTGTGTGTATGTGTGTGTGTGTGTGTGTGTGTGTGTGTGTGTGTATGTGTTTGTGTGTGTGTGCGTGTGTGTGACCATTCACTTGTTTTGATCACTCTTGCATTTTACAGGTTGCATAATATGAGGTAAAATACAGAATATATTTATTTGTGTGTGCCTGTAGGTGCTTTGTTTGTCAAAATGTGGTTATTTTAATTGGGGTGGGCATAATGTATGTTCTATGTGCATGTGGGAATGTGGTCAATTTGTTTTGTTTGTTAATTGCATGTCTTTCATGCATTTGTTTGTTTTTCAATGACTGTAATGTACCAGAATATAGGCAGGTGCACATGTACTAATTCTGAGTATTACTTGTGAGACTAAGAAAGGTGAGACATCACCGCACTTTATTCCTCCCTGATTCTGCAGTACATAAAATGGAAAAAAAAGGAGATACTGCTGATATTTTACTTTATTTTGCAAAGTTGCAGGAATTTTTTTATGGGTTTGAATCTCTGATAGGAAATTATATTTATTCATTCATACAAACACATAAAGGTGTATACATTTGTACATCACAATTCTTGGTGACCGTTATAACAAGGCTATGAGTAGTATAAAACACTTCTCTGGCTTGAGGTACTTCTAATCATATGGTATATTCAAATGAAGTCTCCTCCAGTTAGAAATCCTGCAAAATGATCTGCCTGGTTATTTTTTGAAAACACAAGATCTTTACCTATCCTTTATTGTTTTAACTAAAGTAATCAGTGGAAACATAAAAAAAATGGCCAGGCATGACTACGCCAATTTAATTAATTATTATGACAACTAAAGCAGAGTTTGTTTGTCTTTTTGGCTTTTCCTGGTTAGGGGTCACCACAGCGGAACTCCGGTCAGCTAATTATTGACAGTAGATTTTTATGGTGCCGAGTTGCCAGCCCGATGCCCATCCTTCAGTGAAGGCACGCCCATTCACGCATGTCTTTCGGAGGCCACTCTACTGCAGGGAGGACATGCGGACTCCACACAGAAGGCACTGCAGCCAAGAATCGAACAGGAGAACCTCTTGCTGTGTGGCAACAACGCTACTGCTGTACCACCGCGGCTTACAACTAAAGCAGAGTACTAAATCTTAAATCTTAACCATTCGTGTAAATCAATTAGCCTGCAAGAGATTTAATCAATTAGCCTGCATGAGATTTTTTTTTGTCTACAAAAGATCATTTTTTTTTAAATTGCTTCTGTACACAAACAGCTATATCTGTGACCTGCTAGAGAACAGCTTAACACAAAGTAAATAAAGAAAGTTGGAAAAGATAATAGTATATGACAAACATTTCAACAGCACATACATTTTCAAAAAAAATAAAAACATGCTGCAACTAGGTGACTCTGACCCTATGTGGCTTAGTTTACATGGTGTGCACTGCAATAAAATGCCTCTCACATTCATCCCTTATCTCTTCCATTTAAAAATGCATGCATCTCAAGAGCTTTTCATTTTCACATTATTGTACTAATCGAAGCTACACAGTTTGCACCCTGAACTTATTTCAGACAGCAGACCACATATAATTTCCTCAGTGTGCAGCAGCTTTCCCCTCATCTCACAATTAATCAATTAGCTACAGTGTACCTTTGGCACAGCATCCAATTAAGCCAGTTCCTTCCCACCATGGCCTCCTCCCAACTGCATCTACTTTGGTCTTCAAGGAAACTTCTGTCAACAGTACAAAGTAATTAAGAAACACTAATGGCCACACTATGTAACAAAGGCACATTATTTAACTGTACAAGCAAGCACAGGGATCTTTGAAGATGTGAAAAGAGGCCCTACTGACTAGGAAAAAAGAAAAAAAGCCTTTTCATTGTTGCCATGCAGAGAATATTTACATAACTAGATAATGTATAAGCCTTGGGTATTGAAATGCATATGACAGTATTTGTAATAAAGGACAGGATTAAAGTATTTTCAGAAGCTCATTACATTTGTTGGAGACTTGCAGTCATCTTTGCAGGCTTTACCCATAAACTAAACAGAATGCCAATCTATCATGTGTGGTCCATAACTTGTGCAGGAATCCTTTAAGCAATTTATCTTGAGCGTGTTTCTTGTTTGCTGTTCATTTTTTACTTTGATCATGTCTTCCTCATGAAACAAGTAGATAGTTGTTGTCAGGCAGTAGGTCTTTTTTGGATAAGAAACATTTTTACAAGTGGGAGTATCACAGAGATTGCTACTTTTAGCATGTTACTTGGTAATTTTATAAAGCTGAATATAAGTTATAATTAGAACTGCAATGCAAGGAGAAGTGGTTTGAGTTGAGTGCTGCTTGTTTTATACTTGATTTTGACTGGCATTCCAGTAATGTATTTAAAAAGTAATTTATTTTTTCATGCCTCACAACCTGTATTTCCATCTAGATATTAAGTAAGTTGTCATGTAGCCAATGCATTGAAATATTTTTTTCTTCTACACTTCATTTTGTCTTGATTGGACTCTCGTAATGACTGGTACCCAGGGCAGTGTATTTAATTAAAGTTCCAGTTATGGTTTTGAACATAGCTCCACCCCTTTCTACATGGCCACACCCCTTCCCATTGGCCCCACCATTCCAGCTGTCTCCGCAGCCCCCATTTAATTTGAAGTCACTAGCCACCACTGAGATATATATATATATATATATATATATATATATATATATATATATATAGGGTCTATGTTATATATTTGAACGTCCAAAATGTCGAATGCCATATGGTCGACATTTGGAAGTTCGAATATATAATAAATAAATAAAAAAAAAAAAAAAAAAAATAGAAAAACACACCTTAACAGTGCGAGCACACCCCCCACTTAAATATACCAACTCCGGGACCGCACTTCTGTGCAGAAAAGGGACATTCTCCCATTCTGCACAGTATGGCACTGTTAAAAGTCAATCTTTGAACACCTGAAATGTTGATCATATGGTCATGACCATATAACATTCAACATTTTAAGTGTTCGAATAATTGACATAGATTTTATATATATATATATATATATATATATATATATATATATATATATATATATATGTGTGTGTGTGTGTGTGTGTGTGTATGTATATACCTTTTATTATACACATACATGCAGATGTACACAATAAGCTGTGATTAACAGGGGGGATGGGGGGAATGAAGAACTCACCTTAGTGAACCAAGGAAGAGAGTCTTAATTGCATTAACATGGGACATGCCGGGAGACATGTCCAATATTTGTCAGTGATGTACCTGTACTCAATATATCAGATGCAATAATTTGGAAATCAACAAACTGCCACTTTAAGGAAACATAAATGACATACACATTCAGTGTGTTACTTTATATGTGTGTGTGTGTGCGTGTGTGCACAGTTTATGTGCATGTATTTGTATATACAGATCTTTGTCAGAGTATCAAAGTTCTGAAACTTCAACATTCATATGGCTGAGACCATATGATCGAAGTAGTGGAACTTTGAACATTAAATAAATAAATAAATAAATACATCTATTTTAATGTGTTTGCAGGATGGCAAGCTCCCTTGCACCCTCCATATCCCCTGATAATTAAATAGACCAACTCAAAGATTGCAGTACATTGTCGAAAAGGGTAAATTTTCCATTCTGCGCTGTACTGCGATCTCCATTCAAAATGTTCAAAGTTTCTTAACTTCGATCATATGGTCCCAGCCATATGATTTTCAAAGATTTGAAACTTCAATAATCTGATAGGGACCCATATATACATATAGAGATGTTGTGTTACTATATTCATAAATACACATGCACACTCACACATAGTCTCATAAATATATATCTATCTATATCGAAAGAACACACAACCAGAATTTAAATGAACAAGATGAAAACAATGAAACCTTTAAAGGATGAAAGTGCACATACTCAAAATTCATACCATTGAAAAAACAGCTACAAATGTTATAAAGCACTTTGTTTTTTTTGAAACCATGAATCATCTGAATGTAAATTGTGGTATAGTGAGGATCGGGAAATTCATCCCTTTCCCCATTGTACTGTCATCTCGGAGTTGGTACATATACGTTGTAGAAAGTCTGGGGGGTGCCGGGGACTTGGTCCCCTGCAAAAACTAAAAAAAAGTTTGTATTAAAGGTAAACAGAACAGTACCTCTATAATTTCATTTCAGCGATTGTCAGGTGAAAAGTGCTCCATGTTTGCCATAGTAGTTGCTGTAAATCAGAGGTTAGTTTAAAAGGACATGCATGTATTTCTACTGAGTGTTTATGCATGTGGAAGAGTTTGATTGATCATGCTTGTTTTGGTGTTGTATGTTTGATTTTGTGAACCTTCATCCTTTTAAGGTTTTGTTGTTTTTTTCTTGTTCGTTTAAATATCAGTCTTGTGTTCTTGCAGTAAACTGATAACAATCCATATACATACAGTATATGTATATATATATATATATATATATATATATATATATATATATATATATATATTATACACACACACACACACACACACACACACACACACGCGCGCAGGTGTGTGTGTGTGTGTGTGTGTGTGTGTGTGTGTGTGTGTGTGTGTGTGTAAATATACCATGGATATTGGATACAGTCCTGCAAAGAATAGGATTTAGTGGAGGCTACAACCCGGCCAGTGGATGTGTAGCTTCTGAGTAATCAAATGTGAGAGCTTCTTTTTGCATGTATTTGAGGAGATGAGATATTTGTTTTTTGTGCAGGTGTCTGAGCAGCTGAGACGTGTTTTTTGTATACTATTTGTTGAGCTCATTCAGACATTCTCTGTCATGAAGCCTGACTCCTGCTCACCTTGTCAGTTGGTAGTAATCAGGCAGTACCAATAGTTCAGTCTCTGGCTACCACTGATTTCCCTACATGCTATGTTTAGACAGTCTAGTATTTATATAGTGAAATGACTAATATGCTGCAAAGTAGAGATACTGTCATGGCACAATGACTACTAGAAGGCTTAGTCAGTTTCTGAGTGTTTCTGGAACAGTGGCTAGCAGCAGGATGGCTGACTCATATAATAGACTATTGAAAATTCAGTAGGTCTGAATGTAAGTGCTGTATTAAAATCTCCTTCTAGGCCCTTTATCTTTCCCTGACATAGTTTCTATTTCTCATTTCTTATTGTTTATCTTTTCATACCACTCTCATGATAGTTGAAAACTATACACATTGGCAATTTACAAGCTAGCCTATTTTATTATCATACTCTTTTGTGTGACATGTTTTCGGTAGTGAATATCGTTAAGAGTTAGGATTTCAGTCAACTGAAAAAGAAACATTTGAACAGAAATAAAGTATAGCAGCTTTATATTGCATTACATCAGGGTGACTGTTTAATGCAGATAAAGTTTCTGTACTCTGCCCTGTAAGCACAATTAATGTTCTACCTCCCTCCATCTGTACCTTCACTCTCATCCTTTGTCCATCTGCCCTGTTCCTTCCTGAATGCCCCTGCACATACTCTTTTCAATATCCACTCATATAGCTAATTCTGTGAGTCAGCGATCTTCTTCATGAAGAATTTTGCCAGCACTACTTCCCCGTCTACTCCCCTTGCCCTTCCTGTTCAGAATGACCCTTTAATGCTTCACAATGTGATCTTGTATATTGGTATTATGGTCCCATCTCTTTTTGCCTCTAGTGAAGAGAGCTCTAGCTAATATAATCGCTTAACATATAATTTGACATCTTTTCAATGCACCATCCTGATGTCTTTGATCTAGATTTTTCACAGGAGTCCGATGTTCCTGTATTGTATTAGCAAGAGAAATGTACACAGAGCTCAGGGTGTGACTTTGAAGCAACGATGACTGGGATCACAAAGGAGATGTTCTCCTTCTCTGGACATGTGCAGCGGCAGATTAAGGGCACCTTGGACCATTGGCAGTTTTCAAACTATGAGCCATCCCCCACACATGAACACACTTTTTTGTTTTTGGAGAAAGCATAAGTGAACATGTTCTTCTGGAAGCACATTCCTGATTATTTTAAATTGTATTTAATATTTAATAAAGCAAAATGCTATGCATGCATTTTGAATGTACAAACTTAAGCATTCTTCCAGCAAGAAGTGAAATAAAATATACTAACTAATAATAAAGCTTCCCGTTTTAGAACACTTCAACCACAAAAGACCAGCTACACTGATGTCATTATAATCTACCAATGTCCTTAGATGTCATTTACAGCTAACTGACTATGTACATTTCAAATGTTAAACTGTAATAAAAAATCACAGGAAAGTATTCCAACTTGCTTTACATAAATGCACACCAGTCCTGCAAAGGCAGACAAACGACTGTTAAATATTAACATGACACCAGGGTCAGTCATTTTCATGTACAGGCATTCCATGAACCCAGAAACTATAATCCCCTTGTTAACTATCACCTTAGATGACAGATTGTGGTAAAACTAAATAAATAAATAGTAATTATGACCACAATGTATTTTAAGTGCTTTTCTCACACACACACACACACACACACACACACACACACACACACACACACACACACACACACACACAGTAGCCCAACTATTCCAAATTATTTTACACAGATGCACACTAGCCATGCAAAGCTAGAGTCTCTGTGGTTCGTCAGGTAGCACACACACCTTTCATGCAGAAAGATCAGAGGATGGAGTTTTATTCCCACCTCACATGACTGGGTTGATTTTCAATTACCGACTCTGTAGTGCTGCACTCCTGAGTTGCAACATACAGATGGAATGTTATGCTGAGTCCCCATCTGCCTGATTTGATAGCAACCTTGGTGGATGTAAAAGGTCCCATGGCACTTATTGAAAAACAAGTAGAGAACATTCCCCGGTGACGTTGCCAAATTTCCCTTAGCCAGTACAAATACCACCTTGGGTCTCCTCAGAGTAAAGGTGTTATTAATGCAGTCAATAAAACATGCATGCACAAATAAATAAACAAATTACATAAATAAATATATAATTTAATTTAAACTGGGCAAATGACAAGTGTTTCAGGCATTATCATCCATAGACAGTCCCCACCTAGCAGTTATAGCACAGTGTTGCATATATATTTTATTTGATTCTGATACAGAAATAATACCACTAAACCTCTTGGCAAAAGAATCAGGAAAACAACAAAAGTAATGAAGAAGAAAAATGCAAAATTAGAGACAGGTTCTACATATGGCAATAGAATAACAGTCTTTGAATGTGCATGCATTTTTTGATGGATATTTAGTCTGAAATTTAAATGTCTATCATTTAATGATGACCGTACTCAATGATTTACTAGAAAACCAAAGAAGCTATAAGAAAAAGATCACAAATGTGAGGCAATATCAGGGACATTCTGCAAAATCACGGAGAGTTGAGATCAATAAATTTCAAATTTGCTTAACACAAACAGCAGCCACAAGCATTCTACCTTATTTATATAAATACATGCTAATCCTACAATGCCAGGTTAATGACTATTTAACATGATCAAGACAACCACAATCAGTCATTCTCATCCACAGGCAGCCCTTGTACTAGGTTGTTGTAGTCCCATTGTTGAGAGTTCATTTGAGATGTCTTGATTGTGTCGAAAATAAACAAAAAAAATACAATAAGGTAAGTTTGGATCATGCAAACAATCAGTAACCTATGTACTCAAACTTACTTCACACAAATGCACATTAGTCCTACAAAGCCAGACAGCTTAAACTGAGCAAAGACAAGGGGGTATGTTACTTTTGTCCACAGACAGCCTCCATCCCCACCATCACTTTTTGTGTTCACTTTATCTGATTGTGATGTAAAATAATACCTCTTAGCCTCTAAGCACAAGAAACGTGGTCAAAATCAAAAATGAGGGACAGAGGTCCAAGGTTAGGGGCAAAATTTAAATATTGATCTTATATACTTGAAAGTTGCTAGAATAGCAGTTTTCTTCATTAGCATGCATTTCCGACATGCATTATGAAACCCAGATATCTGTCAGTATTTAACAATCTCAGTCCTCAGTAATTTGCAGCAAACCTCAAATTTTATGAGGAACAGACCAAAAGCAGTAGGAAAAACAGGAGCATTATGGGATAAATGAGAGTTGTGCAATTTCATCTCTGTCAAACAGCCATACATTTTCCAGCTTAATTCACATAAATGCACATTAGTCCCGCAAAGTCATAATGTTTAAACTGAGCACTTTTAGCTAGATACAGCCCCCATCCCTGCTGCCAGCAAGCAGTTATAGCCGCTTTGCTGTGTTAAACTCATCTACTTCTGGTAAAAATAATACCTCCCAACCTCTTTGCACAAGTATCAGGGGCAAAGCCACAAAATAATGGAAGACCAAAGTGTAAATTCAGGGACAGCTTTGGTCTGCACTTGTTGACACATTTCCCACAGTGTTTCAAATGCCCTTTTACCCCATCTCATCTTAGTAATTTCATTCCCTTCCCATCTGTTTGCTGTCTAAACATTTTGTATATCCAGCTTTGAAAACATAAACAAAAATGATATCAGCATCATACGCATTACCAATTGACTGACACCTTGACACTATTTCCAACTGACTTCTCAGACGAGATATTTAGCTTATTTTTTTACTGGGGTAGCGCACTGTACTTAACTCATCCTCCAGTTACTTCTGCTAGATTGCATGGCTGGTTTTCAACAGTTAAGTACAACTTCTTGCTCCATCTTGCATGTATAGCTTCTCTAAATAATCCAATTTATGGCATTTAATTAGCTGAAAAAAAGGAGCTAAACTATGTTGCATGATGCTTGCCTATAGAGTAAGCATATGTTTGTGTCTACTTCTGAGTTTTGAATTTCAGAACTTTGAATTTCTTATGGTCAAGACCATAAGATCGAAATTTTGAAAGTTTGAACTGCCTAAATGGAGATCGACATACAGCTCAGAAATGTATATTTTCTGTTATCATCATTGTACTGCAATCTTGGAGTTGGTATATTTAATTAGTGTATGGGCTGCAAAAAGGTAAAAAAAAAAAAAAGATTTTTTTGTTTTTATTTTTTTTTTTTATTTACTTTTCAAAGTTTAAAAACTTTGATCTTATGTTCTCAACCATAAGAAATCTGAAGTTTTGAAACTTCAAAATTTAGAAGTAGACCCTATATATATATATATATATATATATAAAACCAAAAAATACTATACACAGCTGAATCCACTCAAACACTTTTTGCATCACAGCATGTCTGTACTGAACATGCACAACCATAGTTTAGTTAATACAGTACGAAGAAATATTTGTGGTGACTCTTAAATGCTTTTCTTTTCTTATTTAGTAAAACACTTTTATAACTAAAGTGTTGCATTAAGCACATAAGCTAAGTGACTGTATTAGCCGTGCTCAGCATAACTTAAAAAAATTCAAAGAGGTAGCATGGCTAATTAACAGCTATGGGCCCCTTTGCAGTTGCCTAAGTGTTCTTAGTATAAGGGGACACTACATATGGGTTTTATTTTTACATCCGTGGCATGCAGTAATTCAAAGTGAAGCACTGCACAAGGCTTCCCAAACCTAATTCGACTGTCACCGTCTTCAGTTGTTTATGATTTAACTGGAGATCACCTGTTGTTGGTATGGAATGCCTGACAACACAGTAGACTATCTAACATACAGAATGTGTCCTGGTACACACAGATGATCTGTAGATAAACAGGTTATTTGCAATTAGTTTTTTTAATTATAATTATAAAAAATATTTTAGATTCTGTGCAATGTGTATGTAATACATGGTGCACTACAGCACACATCAGTAGTTCATCACGCTCTTTTACTTCTCTGTTTTTTTTTCCTGCAACTCCCATCCATTGCATTTTGTCTGCTTTATGCGCCTACTAAAGGTTTTATGTTTTCTTGCATCCTTCTTTTTTCTTTCTTTTGCAGATTATTGTGTATTTTATTTTGGGTGCCAGTGTCCTAATTATGCTTCTATACCATCCCTGCCACTTTCTTCCTCCTCACTCAATCTCTGAATACTGAAGTTTAAGGAGTATTCTCCTTATTTTTGGAATGTGTCTTTCCATGTTTCTAGAACATTCTTCTACATCCCTTGGGCCCATAACAGGTGCAGAATCTCTGGAGTGTTTCTGCTTCTCTGTTGTTTGGCTTTTAGCAACTTGGGTTGGCTTTTCTTCCTTTCTTTACTAGCCTCCTATGGGTACTGTACTACATATATAAGAATAAGCATCTGATCCCCAGTTTTATGAAATGTTTGCATCTCTGATATGGTTTTGGTAACTTTAAAATTGAAAAAACGGATCACTTCCAAGCTGGTTACCAATAAAATAAAATTAGAAGTAAAAGAGAAGTGAAGGGTAACAATCCAATATGAACGCTTTATTTATAAATCACTGCGTTTTCGTCCAGTAAAAGACTTCATCAGATAAAACACATTAGCTTACCATTTCCTTTCTTTTATACATATTAATTATATATCCATCCAATCATGTTGCACATTTATTTAAAAAAGACCAAATCAAATTTCACTTCCTTAAAATCTCATTAAATGTTTGATTAAAACATTGAATTCATTTTATTATAGTAAAATCTATTAAATATATATGTGTGTTTCATATTTCCATTTATTATATATGTAGTTCAAATGCTGTGTTTTCAAATTTCATTTGTTTTCTTAAAAAAACTTGTAAGTGTTTATTTGAAGGGAGTTGACGCCATCTACTGGTCATTTAGAATATAGTTCTTATCCATGTACTATAATCAAACAGCTTTCAATTTTAAAAGTGGCAGAATTGAGATATACTCATTCAGGCCCGGGGTTTTGTTGGCTTCTAGGGCTATCTGCCACCACAATTCTTTATACCCTATGTTCTCCTCCCACGGGCCACCTCTAATGTCTATCTTTACTTGATCCAATACAAAGAAACTAAATTTATATTCTTTGCATTCTTTTGTATGCCTGTATAATGCATTTGTTTCTTTGTGTGTTTTGATATCGTACATGTGCTCGTAGATTCTCCTCCTTAAGCATCTCTCAGTTTTTCCTACATAGTAGGAAGTACACTTTTTACAAGTTGCCAAATACACTAGTCCTTTAGATTCACAGTTAAAATATCCCTTACTTTGTATCCACAGTTCCCTACTAACCAAATAGATTTTTTCCTGGTTTGACACATAACCACATTGTTTACATTTGCCACATTTAAATGTCCCCACCTTATTTGAGTTGGCTCTGTCGCCTATTGCCATTTTTCTACCGTTACCTATTTCCAACATACCTTTAATATTTAAGGAATTTTTAAACACTACTTTTGGGTTTGTTTCAGTCAGTCCTTCCAGGTCTGTAAGTTCCTTAAATCTCTGCCATTCCTTTTGGAACAGTTCCTTAACCTTTATATTCAGACTGTTGTATTCCAATACCAGGGACTGTTCATACTTTGTGTTTTCTGTCTTGTTGTTATAATTAAAATTACTTTCTTTCTGCCCTATAATGGGTCTAAACCTACCCGTCCTTGCTTCTGTTACTTCCGTTCTATATTCCCTAACAAATCCCTTAGGATACCCTCGGTCAATAAACATCTCTTCCAGTTTATCACATTCCTTTGTATAGTCCTCCTCATTACTGGTCATCCTTGACCCTCTAATAAATTGACCCTTCACCAGGTTCCTTTTACAGTGGATAGGGTGTCCACTGTTAAAATGAAGAAACAAATTGACATAAGTATCCTTCCTATATACCTTTGTCTCTAAAGAATTGGTAGTTTTTGTTATTTCTAAATCCAAATAAGCAATATTGTTATTGGATGTGGCATAAGTGAATTTAAGGAAACTTGTTGTATTTCCTATGTATTTAATAAATTCCTTTAATTTTTCACACCCTCCAGTCCAAAAGATTATTATATCATCTAAAAATCTTTTGTACAGTTTACAATATTGCAAATAATCTGAAGGAAAAATGTATTTGTCCTCCCAATTAGCCAGCACTAAGTTGGCAAAACTGGGCGCACAGGCTGCACCCATTGCCACTCCTTGAGTTTGCTGGAAAAACTCTCCATTGTACATAAAGAAGTTGTTTCTCAATACTAAGTCCATAAGACCTGCACAAACTACTTTATCCTCAAATGTCAGGGTTTTGTCCCCATATACCTCATCCTCGAACATTCTAATTCCTTCTTCGTATGGTATAGACCCAAAGAGGTCTACTATATCAATGGTCACAAATAGTATGTCTTTATCATATAGTTCCGGGACTAATGCTCTTAGTAAGTCCCAGGAATCTCTTAGAATGGCTGTTTTATTTTTCCATATATGTTTTGTTTTAACATCAATGAACTTTGCTAGATTTGTAGTTTTAGATCCTTCTGCCGATACTATCGGCCTAAAGGGAGGGTCATCTCTATTTTTATGTATTTTCGGTATGCCGAAAATAACCGGTATTTTAGGTTTATTGTTCTTGAGGAAGGAATACATTTTTTCATCCAATACTTTTTCTGTGATCATATCCTGTAGTGTCATATCTATCTTTTTATATGCAATATATATCTCATTGCGTGACACTGCTTTGTATTTGGTTTCATTCCTAAGAATATCATTCATTTTGCTTTCATATTCAATCACATTCATAATAACCACTCCTCCGCCCTTATCGGGCTTCATAACTCTAATTTCTTTGTTGTTTTTTAATTCATCCAACGCCCTTTTCTCCTTGTCTCCCAAGTTTCCACTGTATTTTATCCTTTTATCCAACTTTTTAATACCATTTTCCATTATTTTTTCAAAGTTCTTGAGTTGTGTGTGGATGGGTGGATTGAATGTGGATTTTTTCTTTAATATTCTTTTTTCTTCTGTCATGTGTATACTTCTTTTATCTATACCATATACTTCATTGTTATATAAAAGTTCCAAATTCATCTTTCTAAGGAACACTTTCATGTCTAATATAGTTTCAACTCTTTCTCCTCTTCTTGTAGGAATAAATTTAAAGCCTTTCTCCATAAGTGTAAAATGTTCCTTAGTAAGCTCTATATTGCTGAAGTTATATATGGAAAAAGCATTTAGTGTGTACATACTACCTTCCTTTGTTATGTTGTCATTTCTTTCTATGACACTGGTGGGGGTTTCTACCGTGTGTATTTCCCCCTTCCCCTTGACCCCCCATCCCTGTGAAAATTTCCTAAATTTCTTTCTTTTGGACTAAAGTCATTGTGTTGCATCTCAAGTGGTGGGAAATCATTCTCATAATCTGGGTTATATGTTTCCCTATGTGGTATTCTTTTCTCTGTAAAGTGTCTCCTTTCTCCTTTCTGTTTGTTAAATTTCTGATATGAGGGAACTGTGTTGTGTACTGGGTTTGGGTAGCTTGTGTTATTTTCATATTCCATTATATCCCTTCTTAATTTTTCTGTTTTCCTTTCAACCAGTCCTTTGCATCTATGTTCAATCTCCCCTTTTATATTAAAATATTTTTGTTTTTCTTCTCTAATTTCAAATATTAAATCTTCCTTTATGTGTGAATCCAATTCATTTATTTGGTCATTAATCATTTCTAAATTCCTTTCATTCTCATCGATAATACATCTTACAATATCTAAACCACATTTGTTAAAAACCTTTACTAAATCTTTGTGGAACATGGAACCAATCTGTACATTATTCGGATACTTCCATGTTCGTAGTCCCTTAGGGACTATGTTTCTGTGCAAACATTCCTTTAAATAACCGTTCTCTATCATGGTAGCTTTATATTTATACATTAATTTAGAAACACATTCTATTTTTTGACTGAAAGAGTCATTATTGTAAGTCCGCTTTCTATTTCTTTCATCAAACTTAAATGCATACGGTTCTTTAAGCCAGTTATTCATCTCCACCGTATTGGAGATATAAAAAGTACCTTGTTGTGATCGCATTTGCGATTCCCCTTCCATGTTAACGCTTTCCTCAAAACAGTCACTTTCAACATCGTGGAAAATGATGGGTGTTGCTGCTGCATTAAATGTTGGACCGTTCGGTTCTGGGCCATCTTCGTTGCTTCTCCCGACATCAGGGCATTGTCTTTTCCTCTTAGTATGAGGTTGCCGTCTTCTCAGTCCGTCGGCAGCTTTCCCCACTTCCGGATGTTGCGTGCGTACCACCATAGTCTCGCAAAGAGGCGTTAGAAGATCCACCAAAGCTGTTAGTTGTCCTATAAGCTTTCTTGCCTGGCTGTTATCATCATTGCCGGGCTGTATATCCTTCTCCTTCTCCATTCCGTACACCAAACCAAAAAATTGAAAAAACGGATCACTTCCAAGCTGGTTACCAATAAAATAAAATTAGAAGTAAAAGAGAAGTGAAGGGTAACAATCCAATATGAACGCTTTATTTATAAATCACTGCGTTTTCGTCCAGTAAAAGACTTCATCAGATAAAACACATTAGCTTACCATTTCCTTTCTTTTATACATATTAATTATATATCCATCCAATCATGTTGCACATTTATTTAAAAAAGACCAAATCAAATTTCACTTCCTTAAAATCTCATTAAATGTTTGATTAAAACATTGAATTCATTTTATTATAGTAAAATCTATTAAATATATATGTGTGTTTCATATTTCCATTTATTATATATGTAGTTCAAATGCTGTGTTTTCAAATTTCATTTTTCTTAAAAAAACTTGTAAGTGTTTATTTGAAGGGAGTTGACGCCATCTACTGGTCATTTAGAATATAGTTCTTATCCATGTACTATAATCAAACAGCTTTCAATTTTAAAAGTGGCAGAATTGAGATATACTCATTCAGGCCCGGGGTTTTGTTGGCTTCTAGGGCTATCTGCCACCACAATTCTTTATACCCTATGTTCTCCTCCCACGGGCCACCTCTAATGTCTATCTTTACTTGATCCAATACAAAGAAACTAAATTTATATTCTTTGCATTCTTTTGTATGCCTGTATAATGCATTTGTTTCTTTGTGTGTTTTGAGATCGTATATGTGCTCGTAGATTCTCCTCCTTAAGCATCTCTCAGTTTTTCCTACATAGTAGGAAGTACACTTTTTACAAGTTGCCAAATACACTAGTCCTTTAGATTCACAGTTAAAATATCCCTTACTTTGTATCCACAGTTCCCTACTAACCAAATAGATTTTTTCCTGGTTTGACACATAACCACATTGTTTACATTTGCCACATTTAAATGTCCCCACCTTATTTGAGTTGGCTCTGTCGCCTATTGCCATTTTTCTACCGTTACCTATTTCCAACATACCTTTAATATTTAAGGAATTTTTAAACACTACTTTTGGGTTTGTTTCAGTCAGTCCTTCCAGGTCTGTAAGTTCCTTAAATCTCTGCCATTCCTTTTGGAACAGTTCCTTAACCTTTATATTCAGACTGTTGTATTCCAATACCAGGGACTGTTCATACTTTGTGTTTTCTGTCTTGTTGTTATAATTAAAATTACTTTCTTTCTGCCCTATAATGGGTCTAAACCTACCCGTCCTTGCTTCTGTTACTTCCGTTCTATATTCCCTAACAAATCCCTTAGGATACCCTCGGTCAATAAACATCTCTTCCAGTTTATCACATTCCTTTGTATAGTCCTCCTCATTACTGGTCATCCTTGACCCTCTAATAAATTGACCCTTCACCAGGTTCCTTTTACAGTGGATAGGGTGTCCACTGTTAAAATGAAGAAACAAATTGACATAAGTATCCTTCCTATATACCTTTGTCTCTAAAGAATTGGTAGTTTTTGTTATTTCTAAATCCAAATAAGCAATATTGTTATTGGATGTGGCATAAGTGAATTTAAGGAAACTTGTTGTATTTCCTATGTATTTAATAAATTCCTTTAATTTTTCACACCCTCCAGTCCAAAAGATTATTATATCATCTAAAAATCTTTTGTACAGTTTACAATATTGCAAATAATCTGAAGGAAAAATGTATTTGTCCTCCCAATTAGCCAGCACTAAGTTGGCAAAACTGGGCGCACATATTCTCCTTATTTTTGGAATGTGTCTTTCCATGTTTCTAGAACATTCTTCTACATCCCTTGGGCCCATAACAGGTGCAGAATCTCTGGAGTGTTTCTGCTTCTCTGTTGTTTGGCTTTTAGCAACTTGGGTTGGCTTTTCTTCCTTTCTTTACTAGCCTCCTATGGGTACTGTACTACATATATAAGAATAAGCATCTGATCCCCAGTTTTATGAAATGTTTGCATCTCTGATATGGTTTTGGTAACTTTATTACAATCTTCTTCCCTGCATCACCATGCTTCCTTTCTCACCTGCCTTCTGCTTCCCTTGCTTTTTCTGTATTTTCTCTTAAGTCTTCATATATCATTCTAATTCTATCTTTAATCTGTTTTTTTTAATTTCTGCCATTGTGCCCTTCTCATTTTCCCTTCAACTTATTTATGTCCTTTTCCTTGCATGCCCATTTCTTCTATAACATTTTTCTGCTAGTCTTACATAGATCCAGCATTCCCTTCCTGAGTAACCCATAGTCTTTTGTGAATCCTTCAGGGTCTTAAATGGTATCTTTTCCTGTGCACTCTCCATTGTCATTTCTTTTTTCTCCCCAAATTCCCCATATTTTCCAAGTTTTTTCCTACATCTGTTCTATGAACATTCCCCAGTCCCTTCTTCCTAAGACATATCTATTTATTTCTCCCTATGTCCTGATTGCCCATTCCATCAATGCTTCTTCATTTTGTTGTCAGAATCCTTCCCAGTACTTTTTTAGCCCCCCTCTTCTTAATTTTTCTTAGCTCCTCTCTCTTGCTATCAGTCTAGCTATCATTTGTGTGAACCCCATGATAAGCAGTTGTGGGATCCCCCCACCTTCCCCTTCTCTTTAGTCTCATTTTGTTCTTTGCTACCCTCACCCCTATCTATTTTCTGTCCAGGCTTCCGCTGCCTCACTCTTTTTGTCAATGGATAGGTTTCTTAGCAGGAACTTTATTATTGGTTGGTAATGACACCATCCTAATTGTGTTTACTGTCCTTAGTGGAGTGTATGTTTTGTTTTCCTCCTTTCCTAGAATCATTTAACTGCCTCCTTTATTTCTTCAGAGTGTGCTTCCCACCTTCAGATATTTGGGATAGCTGGCCTTATGTACTTCCTTTATCCTTCTTCTCCCTTTAAGTGTTCCTATACTGACCTCCACCATTTTTTGTGTGCTGTACTTCAGATCAGATGACATTTCACATTTATTAACAGCTGGTCATTTTTCCTTTAACATTTTCTCTATATACTCTGACAGGACATATGGTCATCTGCATACATAATGAACTTTGAGTGCATTGCCCTATTTTCACCAAATTTGTTAATTTTTTTTTTATGGCCAGAACCAAATCCTGTACAACTTTCATGAGTAGCCATGTAAAGAGTAAACACCTTTGTCCTTTTCCTCTTCCCACATCAACAGGCATATAAATTCACCTATTTACCATGACCCCTATTTATGGGTTCTTGTACATCAATTTGATCCACCTTATGAGTTTTCAGTCCATGGATCTCCTTTGCAACTTTTCTTCTAAAAATTCCCACATCACTTTATTAAAGACCTTCTGAAGGTGGGGAAGTATTAATATTGCTTTGCCTTGTACTTTTCATCTCCTTCACTGCTCTGATTTCTGATACTGTTCACCAAATTTGTGTCACCCTATACCCCATCACAATGCCATTTTGACCTTCCTGTCTTATTTTTGGGGGCACCTCATCTAGCTTGCTAGTCAAGATCTTAGACAATAGTTTGTAATTATTTATAACAGATATTGGTCTGTAATCACTTACCTCTGTTCTCTCTCGCCCTTCTTTTGGAATCACCATCACATGTGCCCACATGTGTCTCACATTTCCCTTGTATGCTGAACCCTCTTACATCCCTCCTTTACTTTTGCCTGGGCTACGTCCCCTCCCAGTTCATAGAACTGAGTTGGGTAGCTGTCAAACCACCCTTTTCTTCTTTTACTTTATTGCTTTCCTGACTTCTTTGTTTAAGTTTTCCTTTTGGTTTTCCATCTGTTTGTATAGTTCTTCATCTTCTTTCCAGCTCTACTCACTCTCTTCCTCCCCTTATTAGCTGGTAGCATTTTCTAAATGTTTCTTTAACCTCCCTGTCATCCTTTCTTAAATTTTCATCTTCTGTCTTGCTATACCTATCTCCCCATTCCTGCTTTGCACCTTCTTGATGGGTAACTCCCTGCTTCTTTCCCCACAATCCACTAGTAATCTTTTCAACACCAACAGCATCCAGAAAGTTAGGATTGGTGAGACCATCACACACAAAGCATTCAAGCTGCTAGGAGAAAAGACAAAAAGAACACCACGGACCAAAAAAATGTTGATTCGCACTTTTGTTCCTCTAATCAATGTAATGGAACTTCATCAAATAAAATCCCAGTTTAAACCTCCCTCTTAAATGTAAACCAAGAACCAATTGGAATGCATAATTCCTTAAACAGGTATTACAGCAATTTATCACTAGTGTTAGTAACCAAAGTGAACAAAAGATATCTATATCTGTATGTATATATATATATATATATATATATATATGTATATATATATATATATATATATATATATATATATGTATATATATATATATATATATATATATATATATATATATATATGTGTATATATATAGATATGTATATATATGTGTATATATATATAAATATATATATATATATATATATGTGTATATATATATATATATATATATATATATATATATATATATATATAAAGTTCTTAGAAACATAATATAAACATACAGAATTATTGACATATAGAAATGTATTCATAATTTAATAATTTCATATACATGTGTTCTTAAAAGTCATAAAGATCTTAAAACCCAAAAATGCTGGACCTGGTGAATGTAGTAAATTAATGCTTTGAACCCTTTTGATTTTTGCATTCATTCATGTTGCCACTATATAGATCTTTTCTAAATTCTATCTGCTTTCAGAGCCATCAAACTACTAATGAAAACCCCTGTCATTTATTTCTGGTGTTTGTGTTGAATTTAGTAAAACATGCCAATATATTTCCGTATAATCTAAAAATGAAGACCAGTTCCCTCCACTTTCATTTCTTGTGACCTTTTCTAAGATGCAAAATATTAACTTTTTAAATCCACCAGACTGTATAAGACATTGGAACTGTCTTTTCGCTTGATCGCATATACATGCTGGTAAATCCTTTTCCAATTGCAATTATCAGTCTTTCCTATGTCAAAGGCGGTACAGGACACATAAAATGCTACATATACTACACCTTTAGTATTGCAATCAAAATTACCCTGCACTCCCAGGACCTTGTTGTAATTTCCTATAGTCATGTTGGTGGTTTCATGAATATATCTGCAGTCCTTTCAAGCACTGGATTTTTTAATTCTCCTTTGGTAACCATTGTTGGGATCTTTGTTCTTTTCCACTAAGAGACCAGTCCCCAGTGGGGTACCTCAGGACTCCAAGCTGAGATAGCTTCTATTTGGCCTCTACTTCTCTGAGATAAAGGCTAGTGTCAAAGGCCTTTGGCTGATCAAGTTCTCAGATGAGTGCAAATTGGGAGCTGTCATCCATTGTTCCCATAACACTAACATCTTACAAGAAGATCTAACAGACAAATGACTGGTGCCAAACTCAAAGCCAAGAAATACATTATAGTGCCTTGTGGGAAAACTGTTACAAAGGCTAATCACCCCATGGATAAGATGCCCCTAAGAGTTGACCAGGTAGTCATTGACCACTAAACATAACTAAAGTGTAATCTGGCAGTTGACCAGCATGTGGTCAAGGTAGTAAGAAAATCATTCTATGCTGTCCAACATATAAGTAAGGTCATGGTATCCAGGTCCAAGTAAGTCATAGTGCCACTTTGTCCAGCCTTTATCAGACCCATTATTGAGTATAATGCCCTCTTCAGCATGTACATGACCAGATACATGTAACAGTTGAAATGCCCACAAAGGTTCCTTACCAGGGGAATCCAGGGTATATCCTTAAACTCTGTTTCCTACAGTTTACTGATGGCCAGTCTATTACTAGTATACTATGACAGAGCTAGCTACCCAGTGGTGTAAATTTTGGCTTTTGAGAATTGCTGAAGTGGCAATGACTTCTGCTCCATGGGAGGGTTCTGTCCTTCCTGAACTCACTTTAGGATGCCTGCATTACTCTTTGACAGATTTACCACCCTAGTCATACTCCCCACTTGACACTGTCCCCAGAGCTGACCATTGATATAAGTGCAAAATCAACATCGACCACACTCCTCTTAATTTCCAGTTCATGAAGGAACATTTTTTCATCCAAAACCATTCTAGATGTCCTAATATATTGACCCTTTGTAAAGTTTTTCTTACAGTACCAAGGGTAACTACTATTGCAGTACAAATATGAGTTGGAAAAAGTCTCTTTCCTATATGTGGAAGAGACAAAATAATTGTCTTCTATGGTCAAGCATACATCTAAATAGTGAGTAGCTTTAGCAGTGTTTTCTTATGTAAATCTTAAGAAAGTGGTTGTACCCTTGATATATGTTGTACAATTATCTAAATCTGCTGACCTCCCTTTCCAAACTACAAAAATATCAATATGTTTTTTGAGAGGGGATACCCACTTGATCATTTGAATAAGCTTAGAAGTGAAGTATTTAAGAACAGGGACATCAAATATCCACCAATATTAGGGAAAACAATTAAGAGTGGGGACAGGAGGATTCCTTGTTTTTAACCAATGGTTCTAGACAAGAATATGTTTCAAAATGCACAGCTATTAAATTTAATGAGGGTCTATATCACAACGTTGAACTTATAAAAGTTTGATCGTTGTAATATCGATCCCTACTGTCCAAAACCCAACAAAACCGAAAGCACAGAACATTGATTTTTTTCCCAGGGAACTATTACTGTCACATGGTGTGATATGTCCCTATCTTGGATCATTGTCTTCCAGTCTTTCAATTTCTTTTCCTCTTCTGAGTATCCTTCAAGTCTGCTGGCCTGTACTATACAATTTCTGGTAAAGGTGTATTCCTTTTATCATGGGAGTCTTTCCACTCTCCTACTTCTATATTTTCTTGCAGATTCCTCCCCATCCTTTGACTATACTTCTCTCTCCCAAATAGTCTGTCATCTTCTAGCTATAGAATGACACTAAAGTCCCCCCCAAAGACTTTCCTCTCTTCCCTCTGCATCTGTTCCATTCCACAAAGTAGGTGTTGTAGGAGTGTGCCATATGAGTTACCTACACTCTATACTTTTTTTTTACTTTTGCTATGACTATTTGTAATATTTTCATGAAGGAAACTGCAACTCTCCTTTTACCCCCTCCTGCTTAACAATCTCATTGTTCTTTTTGGATATTCAGAACTCAATAGCATAACTTATTTGTTTCTAGTAGCAGGCTCACATTGCTTACCAGCTTACATTGCTTACCAGCCTTTAACTCTTGCCTATAATTTATTCTTTTTTAGCAGGTAAGACCCCCACCTAAATACTCCAAACTGTTATCTTTATTTCACCCCCCCACACACACACACACACACACACACACACTGTGCAGCCTTTGAATGTACATCCTAGGTTTTCCCAATGATCTGAACCATTGCTCTGTACCTACACTCCTTCCCCTTTATCCACTCCCAGTTGATGCTATGTCATTCACCAACTCACCCATTTCTCTGCATGCATTAATTTCTCTCCAGTTTATCAGTCCTGGTCTAATATATTGCATCATTACCCAAGGCTGGTGTTTATAATTCTTTTTCCATTCCCCAGTCCTTTATTTAGACATTTTGTATTTTGCTTTTATCACCATTATTACTGTAAGAAAAGAAATGTAAAACTGTGTAGTTCTTTTTCATGCAGTCTTCTCAAAGTATATGTCTGTGTTGCATTTACCTGCCATTCTTGGATTCATTTATATCTTCTTTTCCCGTTTGAAATGAAAGAAATTCATGCCTTATCAGGAAGTTTAGAGCTTCTGTACCAATATCCCTTTTTCACCTTGCTTGGATCCTGTCCTTTATTTCAGCCCATTTTCTTTCATTTATGGTAATGATCCTTTAGTATGCTGCAAACAGCCTTTTTAATTCTTGATTAGATAGCAACTGTTCTGCATTATCTTCCCCCTACAGTGAAGCTTTGCCATTTCCTAATTGCCTCTTTGCCTTTTTCCTTCTATTCCCACTGGCTTTCCACATGCTTTGCTGATTGCTTTTTGAATCCATCTGCCATGGGGCAATCCAATTTCCTTAGCACCTCTGATGTTCAGCTCTAGACATCAGCATCTCCTGATATATCAGACAGGCTGATCCCCCCCCCCCCACAAGCACTGTTGTCAGAATTTTGCCAGTTCTGCTTCCCATCTAGGCAAGCTGCTTCCTTCATTGCATTGTTGTGGTAGCTATTATAGTTCTGTACCCTCTGCAACTTCTGATTTCATGTTGCCTTTTGATATTTGCTTCTTTCCACCTTCTACAATTATAATGTCACACTTCTGAACTGTCCTTTCATGTCTTGTCAGTCTGACCTGTAGGTACACCTATGTCAGACACGTTCTTGGCTTCTTTATGTTTGTCCTTTCTCCTGAATCTTCAAAGAATTGTGTTCCCATTCCAGCTGTTAGAGGTTTGAATTTGGATTGTTTTTCTACATTGACTTCTGCTCATCATCTCACCTAGGAAATGTTTGAGAACTATTCTAAGCATTAATTTCTTCTCCCCCCTTCATTTTATTAACAATATGGCAAGGTATCAAATCCAGGCAGCTACCCCTATGACTTTAAATACTGTTATATAACTGAGCATTGGCTTTCTTCATTTATACGGCAAATCAGAAATGTCTGCTATTACTTTTACAAGCATGCCATGAAGCAGTATTACCTTATGAGAAGAAGTGGTTGATTTCAAAATTCCTTCCTTTTTCTATACCCATGTATGCATATATGCTAATACATGCTTTGAGAAACATGCAGCCCCTGTGCATCATCAACTTCATACTCTTGTGTACCCGGTCTATAACCACCTCACTATCATTTGGGCCTGCAAATATGCCGTAATTTAATTCCAGCACAAAAGCTTTCCAGATAATCTTCCAAGATCTCTAATGTATAGGTGATATCTTCCTTTATGAACAGTCCTTTAAATTATTCCATTCGAATAATTTTAAGCCACCAATGGTGAAAGGTGTTTGGGTGCATGGTTAGGAGGTCTGTGTTTTTTTTTTCTTTAATTTATCTTGCCTCACTTGTTTTCTATGAGACAGAGTAGTGTGAGGACATTAGGACCTATTGTTCCTACATAGAGAAGGAAGCACTAGATCAAACAGGAGAATCTTTTTTTTTTTTTGCTCTGATGTAGATGGCATAGGCCATTAAGATTTGCCCTCATGTTAGTATGGCATAGGGCTTTTTGATATTGTACTGATAGGAGAAGGGCCCTTTTTCTTTTTGCTCCTCAGATTTGTGTTGAGGGATGCAAGGTTGGGTGCCAAATGAGCCTCTATTTCCACTACTTTTGTGATATATCTCCTGAACCTGTTCTATAAATTATCTAGTTTACTGCTTTGCATTTCACCACATTTTCCATTTCCTTCAGTCTGTGATGATGTTTCTATAGATCTGCCACCCCTTACCAAGCAGCATCTCATCGTCAAGGTCCTATATCTTTTTTCTTTTATTTTAGCAATTTCCTTTTGATGGCCTCCTATTGTTTGCTTCATTACTCCTATGTCTTCAGCTACATTACCAATTTCTGGGACATTTTACAAAACTGTTCCTTCTGTGGGACAGCTTTGAATGCTATTCTGTTTTTGTTCCTCCATCCTATTTTTCTCTATCAGTCCTGTACTGAGACCAACTTTTAGAATTTTTATGGGCCTGTTGTCAAAAGCTGTGATCTCAAGTAGCCATCTTGCTTAAACTTTTTCACAATGATTACATCATATCCTCTCAGAGTAGAACACTGAGGCATCTGTCCATATTAGCATGCTTTCTCATCTGCGTCAAGGGTGAATCTTACACCAAGATGACAGATAACCAGTGTGTCTGACAGCCTGAGAGGTGATATCACTGCACATACCCTCTTGCAAATTCAGGTATCATGTATAGGGTGGTAACAAGTGTTAAACATCCAATCATACGAGTAGATACTCTGCACCCTATTCTAAGCTGACTGGTAGCCCACCAAAGATAAGCTGGGGGCCATGATGGAAGGTGTTATAAAAGCAAGCTTGCATGTTTCAATCCTGTGTAGTAATATAAAAGCCACACAGCAATGGAGTATGCAATGTTTTTCCTTTAGGGTAGGTCATTAAATTGGGACATGCACTTACAAAACTTGCAGTTTGGACAGTTTGTAATCCATTAATGATCTAATTTACGAGTAGGACCGCTGTTAACAGGTAATGTATAGGTTCACAGCAGACTCATTCTAGGAAAAAATGTGTGGTTAAATGACCTAATCAATGTCGCACAGTATGTAGCTGGGGGCTGAAAGAATTAAACCTAAAACTTCAGTATGACATTTATTAACAACTCACAGACTTAGGTCTCTTTGTTAGCTGACAATTTACACAGAAAGTATGAATTTCTTCTAGAGTTGTACCAAGAAGCAGTTTCCATTTACAGTGAACACTAATCTAGTTTAGAAAACGTCTTGGTCTATCATGTCACTGTTTAATAATTAAAATGCGTACTTTGTTGCAAAGATTACCTTTACCTTTAACTGACTTCTACATGCCTGGTTGTGTTACCCTTGAAAATTATATTTAATCATACTGTACTTGTTTTGTGAATCCTTTTCTTTCAGTGTTTCAGGAGATACTGGACAAATGGTAACAGCTGAACTATATTATATTGGTAATTTGATATTTATACAATGTTTCCACAAAACTTTGAAACAGAAATTATTTATAAATCTGATATATACTCAGGGAAAAATGCATGCATCAGGGGTCTTGCTTATTTGAATTCATTGTGCACAAATGGATGGTCTTTCTGTTATTTTAATCATTAGTTAAAGAAAGGTTTTGCTATAATGAATAGCTTTCCTCATATATCATAATTCTTTACGGAAGACAGTTCTGCATGAAGTGTAAATCTTTTGGGAAAACAATTTGTCACAAAAAAAAAGATTCAGATGCTGTAAATGTATTCTAATTCATCGAGAAGTCACAGAGAAGAACTTGCATTAAATTTCTTTTCCAGAGAATGGAGGTGAACTGTAAACCCTTATCTGATACATATATTACCCAGTCCACATTAGTTACAACATTCAGTGCATCTTTGTTTAAATGCAATGCAATGCAATGCTAAAGCTGAAGAAACATGACAATTCACTTGAATGCTTTTCCAGATACTTTTCCCAGTGTCCTAAAAAATTTCACACATGCTGGTATAGGTGTTTTCAAAGAGAGTTGTATTCTATATTGTAAGTTCATATTTAGTAGTATTACTGAGCAGCCATTTTAATGTGACTGTTGTTCTTCACCTGTGACATTTTTCTTTTTTGTAGGCCCGTTGCCGGGAACATATTTTCTTGATGGGTATATATTTTGTATTGTCCGGAAGGAACTTAACACTGATATCTAATGTAAAGGTGACATCTTCCTTTCTGAACGGTCCTATTAAATTATTCCATTTGTAAGGATTTTTAAGGAAACTGTCCAAAATAAAGATGTTCCTACAGTCATTGACTAGGATAACTTACTTGCATAAAATGATGGCAAATATTCATCAATAAAAAAGTCTGACAAATTGCTGCTTCACAGGTAAATGCCCCAGCTCAGAGAAATATAAAAAAATTTGTAAAACAACCAAGTACTGAGCAGGAGTGAGAGTGAGAAAATAACAGAAGATAACAATCCAAGATGTAAAATCCACGTAGTTTATTGCAGACAAGAACAAACTGATAAGCGCTTTCACTGTATCAGCTTCTTCAGATCCATGAAACAAACCTCCTAACACAAACTAGTTATATATTAAAAGCACACTGAGACAATTAAATAATTAACCTATCAAGAAGATGATCCAACACAAACCTCTATTTAAAGGCATAGCAAACTGCAAAGAACAGAAAAAGAACAGAAAAAAGCTCAACTACAAGAATATAAATGCATAAAATAACTTAAAACATCCGTAAAATGACTTTAAACACTCCATAGAATATATAAAAGATTTTCCAAAACACATAAACTAATACATGAAAAAATTTTATATAAATACATAAAAAACTTTGAGACATAAGGACATAATGTAGGCATATGCATATAAGTAATTACAAATAGTCACTTTACATGCCTGCGCTACCTTAGGCTAGGTTTTATGGATGCCCTTTCATTTAAACCCAGTCCCCTATCAGCCCTTAAAAGTGTTATCCAGTCACTCTCTTTTCCTTCAGTGTATATCCTAACATCACCACCCCTCTGATTTGGGGTAATGACCTCTAACACTCTAAACAAAAACTTGTGGTCATGACCATGCGTGACCACGTGTTTAGCTAAAGCATTATGCAGCGTACCCTTCCTAATGTGGTAATTATGCTCTCTCATCCTATCTCTGAGTGGGCGGTTGGTCTTACCCACGTAGAAAGAGGAACACAACTGACACACTGCCAAATAGATGACATGTACGGTCATACAATTCGCCTCCACTTTAGTATAAAAAACTCTTCTCAAATCAGGATGAAAAAACTCCACATTGCTGTCTATAAAAGGGCAAGAGTTGCAGTGACCACAGGGTCTGGTACATCCTACCTTTTTAGGATGTCTATCATGTCTTGGATAGCACAACATCCTTTTCAAGTTGTTCTTATTCCTAAAAAGAAAACGTGGAGCTTCACCTACTATCTGCCTAAGGTCATCATCGACCTGTAGGACACCCCAAAACTTACTGACAATCTCCCTGATTTCAAACTGATCTGATGAAAAAGTTGTGGAGAACTTAACACAACGATCAATCTTTTTATCCCCAGCAACACTAGGATATATGGGTCCAAAATAAGGACGGCTACAGTCAAACGTAGATTGTGTACTTCATCCAGATGGTGGTTGACCTCGTTCACATTATACCCCCTTTCTGTTAACCTCCTTGTCAGGTTATCTAATTCATTGGTAAACCCTATATCCATAGGGTTTAACCTTGAGGCCATAATTGCCTGTCCTTTCATAATATTCCTAAATATGAACGGTGGATGCATGCTCGTTCTCATAAGTAATGAGTTACAGTGGCAGGTCTTACGAAAAACCCCTGTGTTGATAATATCATCTGGTAACCTTTCAACAAACAGATCCAAAAATTCAATCTTATGCTCAGAGAAATGCATAGTAAACCTGAGAAAGGTGGTTAGATTGTTCATCATTGTATACATAGATTGCAACTGTGCCAATGTCCCTTTCCATAAAACAAAAAGGTCATACACAAACCGCCGATAAAATACTACATGCTCCCTGAACAATGTTTGACAAAACAACACATGTTCCTCCCAATGGGCTAGAAATATGTTAGCGTAGCTGTTCACACAAGGTGTGCCCATGGCTACGCCATCACATTGCCTGTAAATAACATCTCTGAACATAAATAAGTTATTTTCAAGAACCAGTTCTAGAAAGTGTGTTATCAAGTCAATCTTAACATCCAAGTAGTCACTATGCTCCTTTAAATATTCTGAAACATAGGTAAGTCCTAGCCCGTTCGGTATAAATGTAAAAAGGGACTGCACATCAAAGGTTACAAATATACAGTCCGCAACAGTTCCTTGTTGTTTAATACATTCATAGAGGTCTATTAAGAACTGCTTAGAGTCTCGTAATGCAAAAGTATTATTATTCAAAACTTGCCTTAAATGTTTTTCTATAAAGACAGATAGATGCTCATTTACCCACCCACGACCAGAAACAATTGGTCTCATGGGTGGGTCTTTAGGGTCTTTATGCATCTTGGTTAGCCCATGTATCACAGGAATAACAGGCGCCCTGATGCAAAGGTATTCATATAACTCCTTCCCTATTAAATTACTCTTAAAAATATCCAAAAGTGTATTCCAAAGACACAGTGATACTTAGTATTGACGACATTAGGCTGTTGAGTAAAGGGTTGAATTTTATTCCAAAGACAGAGTAGGTTAACGGATACTATTACAGACCTTAAATTGTTTTGCAGAAATGTTATGTTAAAATATATGTTTAAGGGTTCCAGTAATGAATCAGCTGATAATAGGGAGTTCATATTTAAGAATTTGAGTGAGTTTGTGCCCACCAATCATCCTTTGGTTGAGGCTTTCTTAAAACTAACAGAAGATGAATTATATAGCTTTTACGACAGCAAGAGCGATAGGAGACCTATGAGGTTTGATAACCTTACCTATAAGGAGAGGTTAAGCTTAAAGAAATTACAAGATCACTCCACCATCATTATAAGGCCAGCAGACAAGGGTGGTAAGATTGTTGTTATGGATACTTCGCGTTATAACACAACCATGGAAATGATGTTGCTTGATAAGTTTTATGAAGTGATTACAGTGGATGATGTTAATGACATTATTAGGTATGGTGGCTATACACTTTTGGATATTTTTAAGAGTAATTTAATAGGGAAGGAGTTATATGAATACCTTTGTATCAGGGTGCCTGTTATTCCTGTGATACATGGGCTACCCAAGATACATAAAGACCCTAAAGACCCACCCATGAGACCAATTGTTTCTGGTCGTGGGTGGGTAACTGAGCATCTATCTGTCTTTATAGAAAAACATTTAAGGCAAGTTTTGAATAATAATACTTTTGTATTACGAGACTCTAAGCAGTTCTTAATAGACCTCTATGAATGTATTAAACAACAAGGAACTGTTGCGGACTGTATATTTGTAACCTTTGATGTGCAGTCCCT
Organism: Protopterus annectens; assembly: GCF_019279795.1. Classification (NCBI taxonomy): domain Eukaryota; kingdom Metazoa; phylum Chordata; order Ceratodontiformes; family Protopteridae; genus Protopterus; species Protopterus annectens. Next base: position 537,727,957 of record NC_056738.1, on the reverse strand, counting down.
TTTTACAGTTATACCGAATGGGCTAGGACTTACCTATGTTTCAGAATATTTAAAGGAGCATAGTGACTACTTGGATGTTAAGATTGACTTGATAACACACTTTCTAGAACTGATTCTTGAAAATAACTTATTTATGTTCAGAGATGTTATTTACAGGCAATGTGATGGCGTAGCCATGGGCACACCTTGCTTGAACAGCTACGCTAACATATTTCTAGCCCATTGGGAGGAACATGTGTTGTTTTGTCAAACATTGTTCAGGGAGCATGTAGTATTTTATCGGCGGTTTGTGGATGACCTTTTTGTTTTATGGAAAGGGACATTGGCACAGTTGCAATCTATGTATACAATGATGAACAATCTAACCACCTTCCTCAAGTTTACTATGCATTTCTCTGAGCATAAGATTGAATTTTTGGATCTGTTTGTTGAAAGGTTACCAGATGATATTATCAACACAGGGGTTTTTCATAAGACCTGTCACTGTAACTCATTACTTATGAGAACGAGCATGCATCCACCGTTCATATTTAGGAATATTATGAAAGGACAAGCAATTAGGGCCTCAAGGTTAAACCCTATGGATATAGGGTTTACCAATGAATTAGATAACCTGACAAAGAGGTTAACAGAAAGGGGGTATAATGTGAACGAGGTCAACCACCATTTGGATGAAGTACACAATCTACGTTTGACTGTAGCCAGTCCTTATTTTGGGCCCATATTTCCTAGTGTTGCTGGGGATAAAAAGATTGATCGTTGTGTTAAGTTCTCCACAACTTTTTCATCAGATCAGTTTGAAATCAGGGAGATTGTCAATAAGTTTTGGGGTGTCCTGCAGGTCGATGATGACCTTAGGCAGATAGTAGGTGAAGCTCCACGTTTTCTTTTTAGGAATAAGAACAACTTGAAAAGGATGTTGTGCTATCCAAGACATGATAGACATCCTAAAAAGGTAGGATGTACCAGACCCTGTGGTTACTGCAACTCTTGCCCTTTTATAGACAGCAATGTGGAGTTTTTTCCTCCTGATTTGAGAAGAGTTTTTTATACTAAAGTGGAGGCGAATTGTATGACCGTACATGTCGTCTATTTGGCAGTGTGTCAGTTGTGTTCCTCTTTCTACGTGGGTAAGACCAACCGCCCACTCAGAGATAGGATGAGAGAGCATAATTACCACATTAGGAAGGGTACGTTGCATAATGCTTTAGCTAAACACGTGGTCACGCATGCTCATGACCACAAGTTTTTGTTTAGAGTGTTAGAGGTTATTACCCCAAATCAGAGGGGTGGTGATGTTAGGATATACACTGAAGGAAAAGAGAGTGACTGGATAACACTTTTAAGGGCTGATAGGGGACTGGGTTTAAATGAAAGGGCATCCATAAAACCTAGCCTAAGGCAGCGCAGGCATGTAAAGTGACTATTTGTAATTACCTATATGCGTATGCCTACATTATGTCCTTATGTCTCAAAGTTTTTTATGTATTTATATATAAATTTTTTTCATGTATTAGTTTATGTGTTTTGGAAAATCTTTTATATATTCTATGGAGTGTTTAAAGTCATTTTACAGATGTTTTAAGTTATTTTATACATTTATATTCTTGTAGTGAGCTTTTTTCTGTTCTTTTTCTGTTCTTTGCAGTTTGCTATGCCTTTAAATAGAGGTTTGTGTTGGATCATCTTCTTGATAGGTTAATTATTTAATTGGCTCAGTGTGCTTTTAATATATAACTAGTTTGTGTTAGGAGGTTTGTTTCATGGATCTGAAGAAGCTGATACAGTGAAAGCGCTTATCCGTTTGTTCTTGTCTGCAATAAACTACGTGGATTTTACATCTTGGATTGTTATCTTCTGTTATTTTCTCACTCTCACTCCTGCTCAGTACTTGGTTGTTTTACAAATATTCATCAATGTCATTTGGCACCTTGGAATAACAGCCTCACAAACAGATATACATTCATGAAAAGTTGGCATGATCTTGGCCATGATATTTTAGGCAGTCTGTTATTCAGTAAGACTCCCAGCACTGTAAACTCATACTAATCATTCTGTTTCAGAACCTGACAAATGGATGTTGCCTACCATGATTGTTTGTGACTCTATACAAAGGCATTCCTTTCTAGATAATTGCTAAGTTATAACCAATATTTAGCCCTTTAGTAATGATATTATCTATTTATAAATTACAATGGAATATCATGAGTAGAAACAAGGGGATATACTTCAAACTGAACCAGCATTTTTTCCCATCAGCTTTATTTTATAATATGTTTTGATATATTGTATTCTACATGTGTTGACTATATAATAACATAATTATACATTAACACAGTTATAGGTAATTTCTTGAGAAATCAAGATCATTGTTTTGACTTTTTACTCTTAATTTTAGCATTTTTTAATTAAAGTCATATTCCTTTGTCTTTGTCATGTTAACTATAAATGGGTTCTAGTGATTCTTTCTTGATCAACATTTAAAAGAGGTGAGCCATAAAGGTGAAGGTTATATAAGCTAAGTCATTATGTTTACATTCCATTTGCATCGTTTACTAAAAGACATTGAATATTACCATGTTTTTATTTATGTACATCATGTGTTTTATTTAATTAAATTCTTTGAAATAATAATGCATGCTAAATGAAAGAAATATTAGGACATTTTGAATAATGCCTTCAAATGGGGTAGACTTCATCAACACTGCAAAAAGACATGTCTGACAAAAGGAGGAAGTACCAGGCAATGAAAAGTAGAAATGAAGGCAAAAATGATTTCCTGAGTTACAAATAATTTGGGGGACAATCACTGTGGTGTGTGTGTGTGTGTGTGTGTGTGTGTGTGCACATGCACGCATGCTCGAGCGCGTATATAGTGGAGTGTGACTTTTCAGGATATATTGTAATATGTTCTGCAAAAGTTACAAATGCCTGGTGTGCTATGACTAAATAGATACAATTAAGAGTTTGTTTTAACAGTAAAGACTGTATTACCTCAAGTCCATCATCATGACTACATATTTCAACAGTTATACTAATTAATTTATTTATTTCAATATGTTAACTTGCAAAGTTCCCTCATCTGTAAATTCAATTCCACATTTGATTGTTAATACAGAACTGATGAATCATTTCAGAAACACATACATACATACATAGTCTAAATATGAGAAATGTAAGAGAGAAGTGGTTCTTAAGTAGCCTAAATTTGTAGTTTTCACACTAAACATTTATGGCCTTGTTAGTAATGGTTTTTATGATACTTGTTTTTGTTCACTAAAATCCATAGACATCTGCATTCAATGATATTAGTTTATATATACTCATGGAATATAGTATGTATTGATTACCTTGATATTGTACTTATTTGTATATACGCACCATGGTCATTTACAGCAAGATTAGCTGCCTGTTAATGCCACGGATGTATTTAGAACAGATATTTGCACACTAGAATGAGCAGTACACCAGTGTTTACTGTGACCAAGATAATTTAATATCCTTTCATTTGCAATCATGGAGGCTTTTCATGTGAAATTTCTATACTGCAAAATTCAACTTATATTACATTTGGAGCATTTTGTTACATAGTAAGGGATACAAAGGTGACTGAAAGCTTAGACCCCAGAAGCTTGTTTGGTAGGAGGTACTTCTAGAAGCACAATGTTTGAAGAGCAATAGTTCTATAAGGAGAATCCAGTGAAATCCCTTAACCAATATGTCTGTAATCCATGTTGTGTAGAATATTCTGGTAAAAGTTTTAATAAAAAAAAATGCTGCTACTCTTACAGCCAAAGTTAATTATTCCTCTAATTCAAGTATCACTCAGTGAGGACTAGAATTTTGGAAATTGGGATGCAAATCAGCAATACAAGTAAAAATGATGTTTCTATTTTAAACTGAACCCATTTCCAGGGAAAACATGGAAGGCTGAAGTCAGCAGTGGAGGTAAATGCAAAAGACATTCCAGTGCATTTACATCATATGGCACTTTACATAAAAACTACAAGTATTGCTTATATTAATAGCATATACCAAGGATTCCACACTGATAGTTTTTAAGTATGCACTGATCCTGCAAATTATTATTTACCTATTTGAATATTCACATGTGGCCATATCAGGAACTACAGATATTTTTGCTTGATAATGAGGGATAACACAGTGAAGGAAAGAAGACTAGTTGCATACATGGGTGTAATGCTGATATGTAAAGTTGCTGCTGCAGTCTTGGATATTCTGCTTAGTAGTAATGCTAACACTTAGTAGATGGGAGTAACTACATTTGGTATAAGGCTGCAATTGAAGGGTGTGAGGAGGAAGAAGGAGGTAACTGGGAACATATGCTTTGGGAGCATAATGAGTTAGCAGACTTTAAAAATTCTCTACAGAGTATTCTTCCAGAAATATTGGGTGAGCAAATGAGTGTAACTAAGGAAATAACTTTTTGAGCTGGGATACAGTATGTGAATTGTCTACACAGTAAGGCCTTAATTTTAATTCTGGTGGCTGTAAAAAAAAAATATATTAGAAAATGGAAACCAAGTCAAAACCAATTGTATTTGAAGTGGTGAATACTGTTATAGATAAAAGACCTGGAAATGGGATCTTTAGAAATGGGTAGGAGCAAATATCATAGAGAACTGGGAAGTGTGGGAACAATACACACAGAATAATACGCACAATAATACACACAGAATAATATTTTGAGAAGGAATCATGTTAAAGGAAAGGCAGGAATTGATCAATTTATGTAATATTGGATTGATGCTAATTGCATAAAAGAATATACGTGATGTATAATGTTTCTAACTGTGAACATGTTAACATGGTGTACTTTCTGTTATATAAATGTATGTTAGCCTATATCGTAAGTGATAATTCAATAAAGGAGCAATTCTTCATATTTTCGAACACCAATAAGACATTGCTAAAAGTAGTGATAAAGATGCTCTTGAAAGCATCTAAAAAGTTGTCCCAGGGGGAATTTAAAGTTCTTTGCTCTTGAACAGATTAAAAGAAAGATCCAAGAGGGGATCGATGGGAGGACAACATCACATATAGTGAATTAATTTGGCAATTGTTGCTTGAGGCAAACAAAGAATCATGTTTAAATGAAGTAATTTTTACAATTCCTGTTTTAAAACTAAGGTCTGCAAAATTAAAATTCATTTATTGTATATACTTTATATATGGATACCAAATTAAGATTTGTATGTATATTTTTATATTAAAGCTACAATTGTACGAATGGTCCTCTAGTAATAATTTGACTGATTGTTATTTTGTGACATGATGTTCATTCTCTTTCTACGTCAAAATCGACGAAGATGCTATTATATGTCAGCTGTTATACATCTTAGTGCTGTAGAAACCAACTTAATATGTGCTTGATATGTGCCCTTCTGGATATAATATTAACTAATAATATTCTTATATTTAGAAATTGCTTATATAAGCAAAATAAGGGAGCGGCAATGGATACTCCCATTGTCAGTACATATGCAAATGTTGTAATGTCTCTTTGGGAGAGACAATACATTATCTTAGATATTAACCCATATTGTACTCACGTACTTTTTTTATAAAAAGTTTGTAGATGATGCTTTTTTAATTCGAAAGGGTACTTTAGTTATGTTTGATGAATTTATTGGTTATATAAATAGAACTACTAATTTTTTAACTTGTATGAAAACTGTTCATGAAACAAGCATAGATTTTTTGGATATAACTCTGATTAAGTATGAGCACAGGAAGTTGAATACTACGTTATATAAGAAGGAGGTTAAGTGTAATGCCTATCTACATAGAACACATATGCATGTTCCTTTTATATTTAATAATATAGTTAGAAATCAGACGGTGCCTACTGCTAGACTTCATACTATAGATACAGATATGCATTAGTAGATGAGTTTGTGCAAAGAGGTTATAATCGGCGAAATGTGGGATTTATAAAACAGGCAGTAAATAATAATAGGGATACTGAGGCTAAGCTTATATTTTCTAATGAATGTTCTACTAATGTAGTTCCTAAATTTACTGGTAAGAAATGCGGATGTATGCCCACATACAACAGGAGCACTAATGCAAGAAGTGTTGGCCAATAGCAACTCAAATACCTGAATTTAAAAATACATTGGATAAAGCCCCATTTTTGGATATAAGAATTGCTATAACCTAAAGGATAAATTGTGTTATAAAGAACTGAAAATTAGAAATTTATTGGATGGTAATAAAATAGGCACCTATAAATGTAATAAATGCAAATTTTGTTCTTATATATACACGGCGTTTGGTAATACATTTAAGTTGAATGTTCATGGGACATGTGATACTAAGAATTTAGTTTACTTGGCTAAGTGCATGGCATGTGCTGCTTATTATTTAGGTAAGACAAGCCATAGATTAAAAGAATGGAGAGGTAGTCATATATCACAAATCAATAGGAAAGTTTGTACCAATGCACTTTATAGGCATATTAGTGAGACTGATAGCTCACATCATTTTAAGTTCATGATTTTACAGGTTGTTTATGAGCATATAAGAGGTAGTAACTTCATGAATATTACTGAAAATGCAGAACTTAAATGAATTTTAAGGTTGCGAGCACATGTGCCTCCAGGTTTAAATGGAACTGTTACGATGAAATCTGTATTAAAAGGGTCACATAATAAAGTAAATTAACCTAGTTTGTTAGACTGATCATGTGGTTGTAATTGTAAGTTCATCATGTGATTTTTTTTTCTATTTAAATGAGGTTTGTATTAAGACTGACTATTCCTGATGTTTATCGAAAAAATCACTTTTTCAAAAAACAGAAAGCCAAACCCACTTAAATTACATGAAGGTGCACTTTTGAGATCACCAATTCACCGAATCAGAAAACAAAAACACACTAAAAACACATTTTTGCAGGTGAGCAAGCCTTCCTGTGCCCCCCACACCCCCACTACTTATATATACTAACTTCAAGATCGCACTACAGTGAGGAAAAGGATATATTTCTTTATCCCCACTGTACCATGCTTCGGTGAATTGGTGTTTGCAAAAATGCACTTTTGTTTAAGTGCACTTTCGCTAAAGTGGGTTCGGTTTTCTGTTTCTCGAAAAAGTGATTTTTTGAAAAACAGAAGTTGACCCATCTAGTCATAGGAGTCTGGTAATTTATAGCCCTGAAAGCTGATGTGATAGAGGTATACACTTTTTTCCCCCATACCTGTCCATAGCATGACTGTTCTTGTCAGAGGGCAAAAGTTGGAAGAGGACATTGCCAAGGAAATCACACCAGAAGGAGGACTTTTATTAAAAAAAACTTCTGGGCTTCAGTCGGGCTTCTTTGGAATGGGGGACTTGGAGTCAGGAGACTGAGAGGCAGAAGAGAAGGTGTCCAAAACAGCATACAAGATATGGGGGACTGCAGAAGGATGAAATAAATGAATCTGTGACATGTCATAATATCTTTTTTGAGTATCAGAAATCTGGGAACAATCCCATTTAAAATGTTGCATCATGCAGTGAATATTGCTCCCAAAAGACAACTTTTCAATGGGGCAATCATGGAAAAGGGATTTGCCTTCCTCAGACCATAAATCCAAAGGGGAATGAATATGAGAGGAGTAGGCCAAGGACTTCTGTTCAGAATCAAAGCCCAATGCCTCAGCAGAGGAATCAGTATATCTAAGTCTTTAAGAAGGACTAGATGACCAAGGAATAGAGGAAGAAACAGACAACCACTGAGAGGGCTTCAAAGCCATAAGAGCCTTGAAGAGACCTGGACTGAAATTCTGCCACTATTTGTGTGGATCCTTCATTAGAGGAGGCACATGTCTGTTTTTCAGTTTACAGCATTGAAACCCATAGTGTTGAGACCATAATATTGAAAGATCAAAATGCTGAAGACCCCAATATTTATTTCCTGGACTTGCTCCCATGCAAGATCCATGTTAGCACTTGGTCCTGCATCTACACCCCTTTAGGGCCCATATTATCATTCATTTCTGGGTTCACAGTAGGAGGATGATTCAGTATTTTGAGATTTTTAGTCAATATGTTTTTCAGCATTTTATTTTTTTGATATTATGGTCCCAGGAGTATTTCATCTTAAAGTGCAATGCTATTCCAACGTCAACTGGATTGATAGTTGACATCTGTCTAGTGCTGGTAATAAGATCTTAATTATTGTTATTATATTTATTTATATTGACATAAATTTCATGTTTTTAAGTATTTCAACAACTAAGTAACACTGACAGAACTGCTTAGCCTCATATGAAAGTTCTGAGCCAGATGAACAAAATTTAGTGTGTGTAAACTGAGTAGATGTGGGATATTCTAAGTTTACAAAATATTACAAACATAATAGTTACTGTGTTTACTGTCACTTATAAAATTCAATTTAAGTCCTAGAACCTAAAAATGGTATCACTATAAAGATAGTTTGTGCTAAGAGTTTGCCATTTATACTTCTTTAGTAACCCTTATGGTTCCAGAGGTATGAACATTTGTTTCAGATATGAAGACATACTTTGATTCTGTCAAAAATCTTAGGCTCTGCCCATTGGAAGTTACAGTGCTAACTTCCTGAGCTCCATTGGAGGGACTGAGTTAAGCAGTGGTTGAACACTGGTGGGAGGGAGGCTGATTCAGAAGCCATGTAACCATAAGCCAGAATCTTTAGTCACTGGTATTCTAAATGGATGAATGGATAGAAAGGGAAGACAGATGGCTGCATAAAGTCGGTGGTATGAAAGACTAACAGATAATGGTCATGGGTAGCACCAAGACAATAAAGGCGGTTTTGGTGTTTATCCTTATAGGGAATCTGCCTCCCACATTCACATTTTCCCTTCCTAGATGACATGTAAAAGGTAATACAACCCAAAGTAAAAAGGAAGGAAAATGCTCCAATGGGACACTTATCTTTTTTTTTTTTTTTTTAATATTTTTATTCATTTTCAAAAAATAAGAAAAGCATGTATACACATAATTTATGACAGTCAAGTATTTACAAAGTGTTTAAACAGGTTAGCTAAAAGCAGTAAACAGATATCAGACATTAAAACCAAAATAAAGTATTTACAAGGGTGTCTATTGTTGGCATATAATTGACTTTCTATACAATTGTTTCCTGATTATAATTTGCTACAGTCATTACTCTCCAATATTTCAGTTACCTTTTGCCATGCTATATATAATGATGTAGTTCTTTCAGTTCTTCCTTTAATAGTGTTCATTTCCAATTGCAATACTGCTGACACCATATTCCTGTATTGCTTAAAAGTTGGAGAAGCTTTGGAGTTCCAGTTTGATGTAATGTTCTTCCTTGCAATGGCTAGGAGAGTCCACAAAATTACATATTTTGTTCTAGGTACACAGTCAGGTACAGGTACATTAAACAAAATAAGAAATTTAGAAATCTGTAATTTGTCATCGAATACCATTTGGAGAAAATACTTTATTTTATCCTAGTATGGTTTAATCAAATGGCATTTGTAGAACATATATTGCCAGTCTGCTTTTATTGTTAAATCACATCTCCAACAGCCAATATTTTTCTTAAACACAAGTTCCATTTTATGAGAGGTTACATAAGATCTGTGTATGAATTGCCATGAAAAGAGTTTCCAATATAATGAAAGTGATGTCTGCTTTGGAGAGAGAAGAATGAATTTTTTTATCTGTATTGGGCACTTTTGAAGTCTTGGTAGCTGTAGCTAAGTGATGTACGACTGCAGACCGAACTATAAATGTAGTGTATGGACTGGTGGCAAAGTAGTTCTGAAGATTAGGAGCTCATATGTCATTTATGTGCCTTACACCTTAGACGTAGGACATACATCTGACTTAACAGAGTCTGGAAAGAGCAAAGCCTTTGGCATGCTGTCCAGATGTTCACCTATCCTCGGTCGGATATTCCTTTAGAAAAGAATACTGCAACAGTGATAAAGAAGGACATTGAGTATGCCTTACAATGGCATAACTGGATTGCACAAAAATGGTGACAGACTGACAGATGCAGTGAAAGAGTCACAAGGTGAGATGACTATATCTTATATTCAGTAAAAAGAGTTAAGAAAAATGTACCATGTGCTGGGAGTGCTCTGTTTTGGGAAGATAATTATTTATACTCAGGCATGACAAGAATGAAAAGAAATGCTCTTAGGGATGGTAAGAGTGAAATAAATAAGGTAATGCACATTCATTTCTGTTGGCACTGTTCTACTCCTAGATATATGATAAACAATGCTGTATGATGTACAGGTGTGCTGGCATACAGCAAAGCATGAAGATGATGAAGAAAGGGAGGAAACAGTCCAGATTTCGACAATTTAATGGCTTCCTTTAAAACGTTGACACTCTTTATTCTATTGCTCCTTCTAGAAAAATCAGAATTAAATCCAACTATGCCTCTTGGGTTACAAAACAAACCAAATTGATCATGCACAAAAGAGATAGCACCTGGAAATTCTGGGTTAAAAATAAATCCGCTCCCTTACTTCAGACATACAAAGAGCTCAGAAACCAGATGAAAGAAAACTAGTTATGAAAGATAAGAGAGCTTATTTTTCCACTCACTAATGCAGCCCTCACAAAAATCCCCCAAAATTCTGGACATCCATCAACAACCTGCTGCACTCAGTTAAACCCACCCCTCCCAAACCCTTTCTGCACAACACTGCCACTCTCCTCAACAACTATTTCATAGAAACTATCCAAAAGCTCACTCAAAATAGTACATCTCACCTATCTCCACTATGCCTATTAACAAAACTCTTCCCAATACATTTTCTTTCCAACCAGGCCCAATTACCACTACTAAATCTCTTCTAAATAAACTTAACCCTTGCTCCCCCCTCTGCCGACCAACTACCCTGCCACTTCCTGAAGATAGCTGCACAATCCATCACCTACCCTGTTGCTATACTTATTAATCATTCCTTCTCTGAGGCCCTTGTCCTAGATATCTGGAAATCCTTTTATACAATCCCTCTTCATAAAAGCAGCAACTCTACTCATCCCTCTAACTTTAGACCCATTGCTATCCTGTCCCCCCTTTCTAAAATTTTAGAAAAGCGCATCCATTCTCAATTAGTTAAACACCTTTTTGACAACAATCTCCTTACTCCTACCCAACATGGCTTTAGACCCCATCATAGCACAGCACTGCATTATTCTCCTTTACTCAAACAATATCTACTCATCTCCTTTCTATCCCTTGAGCTTTCAAAGGCCTTTGATACTGTCTCTCACTCTAAACTCCTTACTAAACTTTCCAATCTACATCTCTCTTCCTACTCCATCAACTGGTTCTCTAGCTACCACTCTGGCAGGTAGCAATCTATCCGCTTGTCAACTGTTCTCTCTCCATTCCTTCCTGTAAATACTGGAGTTCCCCAAGGATCAATTCTAGGCCCCCTTCTGTTCAACATATTCACTAACAAACTTCACTCTGCTACTAACCTCTCTACAATTCTACAATATGCCGATGACTCCACTCTTATCACCTCTGCCCACAACATCCTTGAACTCCTAGCTGTCACTCAATTCTCTGATAACCTATTAATACTAAATCCAAAAAAAAAACTAAACTCCTTCTCTTCTTCCCTAAAACACTCACCCAACACAAACCCTCTTTCTCTATCACCTCTCTTAATACAGTCATCAAACCTGAACCCCAGACCAAACTACTTGGAGTAATTATTGATAATGAACAAAAATCTGATACTCATATAAAACAATGTATAAAAAAAGACCAAAACTGTACGAAAAGCACACACAAACCACAATCTGATATAAAAAGGCAGACAGAAGCCAATAAGATCCACAACCGATTTATTGATTGAGCGCTTTTGTCTCACAATAGAAACTTCATTAGAATACCATTGTAACAAAAACCTCACCTTTTATACATTGTTTTATTCACATAAAATTACATCACTTCCTATATACAAAAAGTGAACTCATACATAAATACAAATAACTACTTAAAAATGCTACATGATATCATCCTATATCAAACACTTACATATAAAATTCTGCTTTAAGTTTTAAAATAGAACTAATAGAACTTGCACTAAGTCCTAGTGCCTCAGAGGCATTAGTTCTCATTTGCCATCTGAGCTCCTTCAGTTCTAGATATTCATTCAGGGATCCCCCCTCACCCAAAGTGACTTGCTCAATAACAGTGAACCTGAAACTGTGTCCTGGATGCAAGCCAATATGTGCAGCTAGGGCATTTTTTGTTTCATTCCTACCAATGTCATAATAATGCTGTAGATTCTAGTTCTCAGCGCATTGATGTTTTTTCCTATGCAAAGAAATGGACACAGGGAGCAGTTAGCTAGATATATAACTCCCTTACTACTGCAACTGAACTTGTTTCATATTATATATCCACCATAATTGGGTATATATATATATATAGGTTCATAGGTTCATAGGTTTATACTAGGCTATCTGCCCTAAGGCATTTATAAGCCTAGCCCAAATTATTGTGGCTTACGCCACCCCTTATATGAAAAAATACTGTGCCCATTAGTTTGTTGTGCCTCTGTCCAGCAGTGACCCAGAGATGATTCCCGGGGTAAACCTACGATCTCCCATCCACAGGTCTAGATTTCTCTTGAACAGAGTCAGCGAGGTGCTCTGCCTCACATGGACCGGGATTTTATTCCACAGCATAGGGAGTCTCTGAGTGATAAATCTATCCCTCCAGCACGTCCTATTTATATCCGTGCTAAGGTTTAAGTCGCTTGCTCTAGTGGTTTTGGTGGATTTGGATTTTTTGAGGTGGAGCATGTCCATTAATTCCGGGTTGGACATGGCCTTGTATGTCAGGCACATGTCACCTCTGAGCAGACGGTATGCGACTGAATAGAGCTGGAGTTTCTTCAATCTGGCAGCATATGACAGATTTTGGAGTCCCTTTATCCTTTTGGTGAGGAACTTTTGGGGTCTCTCCAATTGCTGCAGATGTCGGGTGAGATACATCCCGAATGGGGCATTGTACTCGATCATTGGTCTGATAAGTGAAGAGTACAGGGGAACAATGACCTCACTAGATCTGGATGTGAATCCCTTCATGATCAGGTGGGCAATGTAGAAGGTCTTTCTAACCACTTTAGCAATGTGAGTGTCAAAAGAAAGGCCACTGTCAACCTGGGTCCCCAGGTCCCTGATAACCTCTTCTGTGCTTAGTGGATTGCCACCTATATGGTAGCTTGGGGTTACCTTGTTTTTCCCGAAGGGTATGACTATACATTTTTGGCGTTTAACTTCAGGCCATGGCTCTGGCACCAGCTATCTGTTTCCGTGAGTCCCTTCTGAAGGATATCAGTGTCCGATGCACTTTCCACTATGGCGCCCAGTTTGCAGTCATCTGCAAACTTTGTCAGCCAAAGTCCTCCCATGTTGGCCTGTACTTCTGAGAAGTAGATGCCAAACAATAGGGGCCAAGGACCGAGCCCTGTGGGACACCACTTGTGACCGGCTTGGAGTCTGACACAGCGCCAGCAACTCTAACCCTGTGGGTTCTGTCCTTAAGCCAGTTTGCAACCCATCTTGTGACATATGGGTTTACATTTAAGCTGGTAAGTTTTTCTACAATACCCGAGTGGGGTATTGTGTCGAAAGCCTTTGCAAGGTCAAGGTAGGCTGTATGGACTGCCTTTCCCTCATCAATGGCCTTGGTGACTATTTCGAAGAAGTCGACCAAGTTCAAAAGGCATGATCTTCCCTTGACAAAGCCAAACTGGGTCGGGTCCAATGTCTGCAAGTCCCCTATATCTTTGTTTATGAGCTCCATTATGATCCTCTCCATAGCTTTGCAGACTAGACTTGTTAAGCTTATGGGGCGGTAATTACCAGGGTCCGTAGAGGCGCCACCTTTGTGGAGTGGGACCACAGTTGCCGTACGCCACTCCTTGGGCACGTATCCTGTGGTAAGGCTGAGATTAAACAGCTGCCTTATGTGCGGGTTTAATTCCTCATTTAGCTCGTGTAGCACACAGCCAGGGACACCATCCGGTCCCATTGATGCTGTGTTTTTAGCTTTAGAGAGAGCAGCTTTCACCTGCGCATTTGAGATGTCCGGGAGGCTACACTCGGCTGGGATAGTTATCTCTCCTTTAGGGGAGGGGGGTGAAGTTTGCACTGAACCTGTCTGCCAGTATGTTGGCAATGTCTGTGGGTTCAGTGATTTTTGTATCATTTTGGACTAATTCTGAGCATATCTGTGAGTTTCCACCCAGGTTCCTAACATAGCTGAAAAAGGCCTTATGATTGTCCTTTGAATCCATGGCAATTTTTCTCTCAAAATTGGCCTTAGTTGATTTTATGAGTGGTCGTAATTTTTTACTAATAATGATCAGGGGTGACTTCCCTTTTATGGATTTTGTTCTATCATGTAATAGCTTTCTCCTCTTATTGTAAAGTTTGTTAATGGCTGGGGTCCACCAGACTGGACGTTTGCCCTTTGTGGAAAGAGTCTTGGTTTTATTTGGGATTGCCTGATCCATGCAGTCCTGGAGGTGTTCATAGAAGGCATTTGTAAGGGCTTCCGCAGCTTGGGTTGTGGTTTCCTCTGACTCAGGGGCCTTGAAGGATACCACACCAGTCTTGAGTAGTGTGAAGTTTGCTTTAGAGAAGTTCTTCACTATGGTCTTTTTGTTTGGGGTGGGGGCGGGATGTGGATTTCCAGTGAGATTAGTTTATGATCAGATCTCACCAATGAGGGATATACTTCCGTGTGGAGCATTTTGTCCCCATGTTTGTGACAATGAGATCTAGTATATTTTCTCCTCTCGTGGGAACAGTGACTAGCTGTTCCATGGCATTTGAATTTATGAACTCCAGGAACCGTTGGGCTAGAAAGTTAGGGCTTGAGTAATGTTCCCAGTCTATATTCGGGTAGTTGAAGTCACCCAATATGATGGTGTTTGGAGATACATTTATACCCTCCAGTGTCTTCAGGAAGGCTGTGTGGGGTTCCTGAGTTTGAGAGGGTGGCCTGTAGCATGCTACAATTTGTAGAGCAGTTTTGCCTATTGTTAGTTGCACCTGGATGGTTTCCGAAGCTTCATGCGTTGCCACCAACCTGGAGGTGTGAGTATCCTTTATGAATATGGATACACCCCTCCTTTTGTGGAGTGGTCCGGGTTTTGGGGCGGAACGCATGATATGAGGTAAAACCTAATAGTGCCGGGTGCTCTCAGGAGCCTTGAACCAGGTTTCAGTTACAGCACAGACATCAATGTTCTCCATACTGAGAAGGGCCTCGAGTGCGTGCATTTTGAGATTTAGACTTCTGGCATTGAGCAGCATTACCCTCAATTTCTTCCCATTTTTGTTTTCTAGGGTGGTAGGTTTAGAATTTGAGCCTTGCCTAAAAAGGCACTATGGGGGTGGCAAGAGCCTTAGCCAATATCCGGAATCCCAGGGTGACAGGTGCAAGCCGTCCCTTGAGCAGCGTGGCTTGTCAAGCATGTCATCCCAGGCAGACAGACACTGGATCCCCTTTGAATGACACCAGACATTAAGCCAATTGTTAAAGCTGATCATCTTGTCTCTATATTGTGGCATCATTCTTGGTGAAGGAAGGATACTGCTCAGGGTTAGGGTCATACCTGCCTGGGCTACATAATCAGAGAGCTCCTCTATGTCTCTTTTCATGCAGTCCAGGGAGGTACGTCTCAGGTCGTTCACACCAGCATGGACAATGACTGTGTCATATTTGTACTTGCTGTGGAGTGACCCGAGTGCTTGTGTTATGTGGCGGATTCTAGCGCCCGATAGGCAGCTTACTGTGACCCTCTCCTTGTTCAGCCTGGTGAGTGGGACGTCAGTGTGTCTGACTATGGAGTCACCTATGACAAGTATGTTTGGTGTTGTATTTGGCCTTAAGGGCTGTGACTGCTTTGCACACTGCTTTTGTGGTTTATGTGTTGCTTTTGGGGTGTCTTGAGGTAGCAGTTGTTTGGGTGTCTGCTTTGGAGGCCTCTGCTGTTTAGGTAAATTTTACTCAGAGCCTCCGAGTATGTCTTTGTGTGTTTATGTGTTTGATTCAGTGGAGTGGTAGCATTATGTGAGGCTGGTTTTGTGGTGTGTGTAGTTGCCTTCTCCTCCTGTCTGGTCTTGCCAGTCCTGAGTTGAGAGAGCTCAGCCTCCAGTTTGGCTAAATAGCTGCATCTCTCAAGTATTTGTGTTATGTGGGAGGAGGAGAGGGTTGTCTGTGTACATGAGGCAGTTATAACATTGCCTCAAGATTCCCAGATTCACCAGCTGGACCGGAGAGGAGATTGACAACTGACCTTTGGACATGCTAGAATAATATTGGGAAATCCTTAATTGAAAACAAGGGCCAGTGGGGAGTGAGGGTGTAGTGCTTTTAATTTTTAGTGCTGACTTATATAATTGCTTTAGTGAGCAAGTGCCAGGTAACTTGAGTGCAATGTGATACAAGTAACTAAATGCAAAAACGACAAACAGTAACTTTCTTTCAAGTGAAACAAGGAAATAAGTACAGTAAGCAATGCAGATATCACTAGTGATCCACAGAAGCGCTGAGAAGTTGCGTATTAGGTGAATTAGCTTCCAGGGAAATAACAAGCAAACAAACAACAAGTATATAAACAAAGCTAGATTCAGTAGGCCTGGATCTAGTCTATGATAGAGCAAACAAGGTGAACCAATTTCAGTATATATATATATACTTCCTTGCCTTCCAGGATATATTTGCATTGCATGCAAAATCCACATTTTACCATGCTCCCCATCCTTGCATTTGTCTTTCTATAGGTTTCCATCATATTTTTTATGATGGTGGCTTTTTTATAGACAATTTTAGGGAATGTTCGTGCTCTGGGTTCACACTGAATATGTGCCAATTGTGTGTTAAAATCTTTTTAATATTGTAGAACTGGTTGTTAAATCTAAATATACCTGATTTGTTGAAGTGTTTCCCTTCATTGTGTACAACCATTTCTTCGCTACTCTGTGCTTTCCCTAACAGAGGAATAAAATGTCCATTCTCTCTCTTTGTTGTAACTTCCTTCAATATCCCATCCACAAATGTTTCTGGGTATCCTCTCTTTATCAGCATGTTTTTTAATATATTCAACTGATTTACAAATTCATCATGTTCTGATACATTTCTTTCTATCCTGACCCCTTGCCCTTTTACTAGGGCTTTTTTCTGTGATAGTGGATAGCAACTATCGAAGTGCAGGAGGGTGTTGGAATATGTGGGTTTTCTGAAAATATTGGACGTAAATTTTTGATGTTCCTGTTTTTGTAGTGTGATGCCCAAGTAATGAGTAGTAAACCATGTAATAGTACTCGTGAATTCCAGAAATTTAGTTCTCTGTTCTATAAATTCGAAGAAATTATGCAATTCCCCCTCACTTCCTTTCCAGAAAACAATGATGTTGTCCAAGAAATGGCCATAAAATGTCCAATAATCAGTAAATACACTTTTAAACACAATTTCCTTCTCCCAAAATGCCAAGAAAATATTGGTGAATATGGGAGCACACGCTGCCCCCATTGTTAACCCCCTGCACTGTCGAAAAAGTTGGCCTTCAAAAATAACAATGCTCGTATCTAAGACCAACTCCATCAAAGTCCTAATGGTGAGAATGCATCCATGGCTAATGTTAGAATGTTGGCACAGGAAGCTATAAAACCACTCAATACCCATTTTGTGTGGAATAGATGAAAAGAAATCTCTTATATCAATGGTGGCGAAGATTAAATCATCACAGTATTTGTCATTGGTTATTTTACCTAAGCAGTCCCAAGGATCCTTTAAAATCCATGGGCAGTCTTTGAGTACATTTTTAGCTGACTATCAATAAACCTAGCTATAGGATATGTTTTTGAAGCTCTTGCGTCCACTATAGGTCTAAGGGGGGTTCTGAAGTTCCTTGTGGATCTTCGGGACTCCAAAAATTGTGGGTATTTTTGGATGCTTTACTAATATATACGAATGTTCCTCAGGTGTAATCTCATGGTTCAGTGCTAACTCTTCCAAAGTCATGTCAACATTCCTATAGGAGATGTTTTTCTCATTAACACTTATTTAATCATAGGTATCAGTGTATAGTATGGTTATCATCTTATTTACATAGCTATTTTGGTTCATGATGACTAGGCCCCCTCCCTTATCAGGCTTCATTGCCCTGATGTCATCGTTACCACAAATGTCTTTTAACATATCCATTTCTTCCTTTGTGATGTTATATATCTCCTCTCTACCATTTCTCTTAACATTCATCATGTTCCTAATATCATTCTCACACATTTTTTCAAATATTTGAACAGTGGGGTGTAATGGGGGGTTAATATACTTGTTTTCTTACATATATTCCTTCCTTCTGTTGTCACTTTTGTGCCTTTAAAATAAAAATCCAAGTTAAGCTTCCTAGTGTAAAGCTTTAAATCCATAAGAGCTTCATCTCAAGTGGCATTTTTGTTAGGCACAAAGGAAGGGCCTTTTTCAAACACATCTGCTAGTTGCTCATTTATATCTACATTACCGTAATTGTATATTTTAAAGTCACAGTTTCTGTTACAAATAATCTTATAGGGTATCACTTCATCTATCTGTTCCTGTTCCATGTGTAATTCGTTCTCAAACCCCCCAAGCCCTCTTGTTGTTGTTGTATTGGTTCTGGTTGTGTGGGTAATACCTCTCTTTCCCCCTCCCCTGGTTCCTCAGTCGCTCGGACCTCCTCGGGGGGGGGGATTCTAAAGGGTCTGGTGTATAAGCACCATCTTGTATTTCTACTTCCTGGGGTTTGAATACCTCCTGGCTAGTACTTATAACATCTGTCCCATTTCTTATCTGTCCTAAAGGGGGTAAAGGGTATGCTTTCCCTTCCCTAGGCTCCCTTTCATCCCTTGCCAGTTTACGGTTCTTATGATCTTTAATATCATTCACAGTGCAATTAATTCTGTTAAATATTTTAAAATAATCCATTTTTTTGGATTCAAACAAATCTTTGTGTATGTTATTGTCACCAATTTTAATCTAAATACCACAGTCCAGATGGATGTACACCGGAACACACTGCTCGTACACCAGGATGAGAAACAGATGTTGAATAGATCCACACAATTAAACGGAACAGGTTTAGCGCTTTCAACCGTAATACACAGTCTTCCTCAGAACAATGAATTAAAACATAGTGAACCATTTTATATCTTTCTTGATGGAATAATTGGATGTCATATCCACTTCAATAGTCCGCCAAAATATTTAAAGACATATTAATCCAAAACAACAGACGTTGTATGTGTATTTCTATATAAAACCAACTTCATGAAATGTCATTCAAAAAACTATAAATAAATATATAATAAATACTATATATATCAATAAGTAAAAACATTTATGCAACAATAGTAAAACGCCAGATACAGATATATAAATGTATGATTCAATATAATATACAATCATGTAAAACATAAAACATAAAACATAGATTGGAGCTTGGACATGATGAACTATAAGAAACTAACTAACTGAACAACCAATAATTCCTATAGGGGGATGACAGAGAATCGTCACGAATACACTAAAAAAGGTTTTATGCTAATAAAGTCATTCAAACCCGGTTTACGGGTTGAATCAGTCAATATCTGCCAACTACTTTCTTTGAGGGCCAGGTCATTTTTCCAGTTTCCTCCGAAGGGAGAAATATACACCTGATCAATAATACAAAAGTGGAAACTGTGATCACTGCCTTTGTTTGCAATATGCCTATACAGGGCATTTTTATTATCACACTTTTGTATCCTATAATGATGTTCGTACAGCCGTTTCTTCAGCTGCCTCTCTGTTTTACCTATATAATGGGCATTGCATAATTTACAAAGCGCCACATAAACCACACCCTTGGTTTCACAATTTCCCTTCAAACTTTTTATGTAGGTGCCATTGATGTCATTCAGCCTGAAGCCCTTATCCAGGTTAATATATCTACATTGTTTGCACCTACCACACTTAGTTGTTCCTCTATTATCATCTCTAGACCTGTTACCCCTGTTTAAACTAGCCCTTTCCAACAGATTTTTTACATTAGGGGCAGTCTTGTATACATATTTGGGGACTTTACCTAAAATCTCATCAGTATCAAGGGCTGCCAGTAATTCCCAATGTCTGGCAAGAATGTCAGTAATAATATGAGTAAAAGGTGTATATGTAAGAACGCATACTCTTCCCTTTAATACATTCACATTATTATTCCCCTTCGTCATGTTGTAATTTCCCAAAATGGGGATATATTTCAATCCCCATTGGCTCTGTACTTTATTGGTCACCTCCGTTACCATCCTACCAGGATATCCACGGTCCAAAAATAGCTTCTTAAGTGTAGTAAGTTCTGTCATCATGATGTCCCTGGTAGAGGACATCCTGGCTACTCTAATGCTTTGGCCTTTTAGGATGTTCTTAAAGACGTGAGGTGGATGATTGCTAGTATAGTGAATGTAGTCGTTCGAAAAAATGGGCTTCCTATAAACTCTGGAAATAAAACCCTCAGAATTGTGGCTAATGAGTGTGTCTAAATAGGATATTTCTTCACGATGGTGACTGTGGGTGAAAATTAAGAAGTCTGTGGTTGAATTGAGGTAATTCATGAATACATCTAACCTGGCCATCGAAGCATTCCAAAGGATGAAGATGTTGTCAAGGTATCTTACATAATACGTGATGTCTGAATCAAACTGGCTATTAAACACAAATCTCGATTCCCATTCTAGCATGACAAGGTTAGCGTACATGGGGGCACAAGCCGCCCCCATGGCAACTCCCCTTGTCTGCCTGAAGAATTCTCCCTGGAATGCCACAAAATTGTAGTCCAAAACTAATCCCATCATATCACAGATCAAGTTGATCTTATCCCAAGTAAAGCCTGAATGTTTACGTAGGCTACTGGCAAAAAATTCCAATCCTTGCTCTTTGGGGATACTAGAAAACAAATCTTTGATGTCAATAGTAAGATATGTATTGTGTGCCTTCCATTTGTCTCTAGTTAGCTCACCCAAAAACCTCCACGAATCTTTCATTATGTGAGGGATGGAATCATAAATGTTCTTCAGCCATCGGTCAATCAGCTGACCTATCTTGAAGGTCTTTGATCTAGATCCTGATACGATAGGCCGAAACGGAGGGTGCTCTAGAGATTTATGGATCTTAGGTATCCCTACCATCTTGGCCAGGATGGGATGGTCTGTCTTTAAAAAGGTGTAGGTGTCATTGGTTATCCTGTTATCAATCAAATATTCCTCCAAACACAAGTCAATCCTTTTATGTCCAATAGAAATTTGGTTCAGGGATATACTCTCATAGTTACCCGACTCGTGTAGGAGGTTATGAATAACATCATTATACTCAATAGTGTAAAAAACGACAGCCCCACCTCCCTTGTCGGGCTTCATAATTCTAATATCTCTATTGCACATGAACTTTTTTAGACATTTCCTCTCAATCGGTGTAAGATTGTCATCATATGTGATCCTATCCTTTTTGATGTTCCTATGTAAATGGTAAATATCATTACATACCATTTTTTCATAGTTGAATATAGTAGGATTACTTACTGGTATGTAAGTACTTTTTTTCTTTAAGTCGGTACCCATTATGCCAATCACATTGCTAGCCTGATTAGAGTTGATATCAGCTTGTTTGTCGAATAAAACTGCAAGATTAAGCCTTCTACAATACAACTTCACCTCCTTGATGTTATCTACAAGATTCATCCCAGTCATGGGAATGAACTTCATTCCCTTACTCAATAATTTGACAAAATCAGTTTCAATTACAATATCTGTGTAGTTGTATACTTTGTACCCTTCACTCACAATAATGGTTGGACGTTGATTATCTAAACTAATGGAGGTACCTAAATTGTCAGAAGTACTCCCCACCCAGATGTTCACCTTATTGTGTGTGGTTA
The DNA here is from genome assembly GCF_019279795.1 of Protopterus annectens. Taxonomy (NCBI): domain Eukaryota; kingdom Metazoa; phylum Chordata; order Ceratodontiformes; family Protopteridae; genus Protopterus; species Protopterus annectens. The sequence continues at coordinate 537,705,998 of NC_056738.1, read as the reverse complement.
AACTGTCCTCCACACTGGCTTTATTTAAAGTACTTTTGTGGTTAGAAGAAAATTGAGTTGTAGATAAACCATGGGTCGATCTCTCATACGAGTATTGGGGGAACCCCAATGTAGTAGGGGAATGGTTCACCTGTTTGTTCGTCAGGACCACTCTTGGTGTCCCACTGATACAAGCCTTCCCCCCTACAAAAATATCTGGCTGCTTGGCCTGTTTCTTCTTTAATACCTCTGATGATTTCTCGCTGGAAAAAATCTCCCCCCCTGAAAATTTTCTTCTCTAAATCCACTTTTAGACAGTTTCCTCCTGGTACGTTGCATGTACTGATTGTTGTCCACATTCCTATTGGCCGGCCAAATGTAAGCTCTATTGTTCTTATAAGAATCTACATCACGTAAGATTTTATTGTGTTTCCTCTCAACAATACCTGATATTTTATGATCTGCCACAGTGTATTGTTTATTATATAATTCCCTCCAATAGTCAAAGTCAGGATGATTAATGATGGTTGAATTCATACTCTCCACTTCCTTAGTTAATCTAACAAGCTTTGCATCATTGTATTTGATCAACAATTTGATAAAAGCAGCGCCAAAGCCGTCAAATAATTCATTAAATTCCTCAATGGTGTCTGTCCCATAGTCTATACCCAAAGGAAGTTTAAAAAATCTTAAACCCTTGGGTACAACTTTGTGTTCAAGACATTTGGCTAAATATCTACAGTCAACCTTCATGTTTTTAATAGCCACTAATTTACGTCCAAATTCATAAATCAAATCTCTCACAGATATCTCTGTCTCATTATCTTTACTAAATTTGGTTTTGTTTTTTCTTGTATATTCCCCTTCCTTATCAAAAAAGTCAAAATTGTCATCTAGAAACTGTTCAATTAATACATTTTTGCTCCCTTCAACATGTAAACATTCATGATTGTTACATAAACTCGTCTTGTGTACATAACCCATATTGTCTAGTTTGCTATAAACATTATTACAACACACACTAGATGGGTTGTGTAAATCAGTCTGAGTTGTGATACCTTTCGAAACGTGAGTGTTCTTAGTTTTTCCATGTCCATATGTCTTAACCACACAAGAATCCTTAGGTCGAGCTCCAACATTTTGTTTCTCACGTCGTGCCTTACTGACGCTAAAATCAAAAGTGAAATCATGTTCGGTAGCGTTCTGCAGCCGTTCATTGATAAATTGTTCATCTTCCTGGATAAACAAATCCAAACCCATGTCGTATGCAGTTTTGTCTCTTTTGGCGGACTATTGAAGTGGATATGACATCCAATTATTCCATCAAGAAAGATATAAAATGGTTCACTATGTTTTAATTCATTGTTCTGAGGAAGACTGTGTATTACGGTTGAAAGCGCTAAACCTGTTCCGTTTAATTGTGTGGATCTATTAAACATCTGTTTCTCATCCTGGTGTACGAGCAGTGTGTTCCGGTGTACATCCATCTGGACTGTGGTATTTAGTTGCTGGTGCTTTTTACTGTTCACCAATTTTAATCTAGTTGACTAACTCGGCGATTTTTCTGTTATTGTCCTTGATTAAATAGTTGAGCAGCTCTCAACCCTGTTTGTTAAACAGTTCAATAAGTTCTTTATGTACAAAAGAATCCCTTACCAGTCCTGAGGGGAATTTCCACATCCTGAGCCCCTTTGGAACTCATTCTGTCCGAGTACATTCCCCTAAATATGCATTTTCAACCTGCAGCTTGTGGTACCTTAAAGTAAGGTCTTCAAAAATATTAAGCTGTTTAGCCATTGTCCCATTGTTGTGCCGATTTCCTTGTTCACTGCTGTTTAAACTAAACCGCCATTCTTTCTCATCTTCCAGCCATTGCAAAAGGGATGTCCTGCCATTGTAAGAGGTGCTGCCCCTTTCAGCTCCTCCATATGTAGTGCTATGCAAATCTGTCTCCGATTGGACATTGTTTGGAGGGCGTACTATCTGACCTGGAGTAACCCCACTAAAGCTGTTACTATCATCAAACACACTCATACCAGTTCCATTGTAGTAAGCCTGATCGCTCAGTGCTCTAGAGTTAGTCTGTTGTAATTTTTCCACAATACTGGTGAGGTTTGCAATTGTGGTGTTTAATACACCCAAAGATTTAGCCAAGTACGATATACTCAGTGGATCCGCCGCCTCTATATCCATCGCAGCACCAAACTGTATGAAAAGCTCACACCAACCACAAACTGATATAAAAAGCCAGATAGAAGCCAGTAAGATCCACAACCGATTTATTGATTGAGCGCTTTCGTCTCGCAATAGAAACGTCATCAGAATACCATTGTAACAAAAACCTCACCTTTTATACATTGTCTTAATCACATAAAATTACATCACTTCTTTTATACAAAAAGTGAACTCATACATAAATACAAATAACTACTTAAAAATGCTACATGACATCATCCTATATATAACACTTACATATAAAATTCTGCTTTAAGTTTTAAAATAGAACTAATAGAAACTGCACTGTTAAGTCCTGGTGCCTCAGAGGCATTAGTTCTCATTTGCCATCTGAGCTCCTTCAGTTCTAGATATTCATTCAGGGGTCCCCCCCTCTCACCCAAAATGACTTGCTCAATGACAGTGAACCTGAAACCTTGTCCTGGATGCAAGCCAATATGTGCAGCTAGGGCATTTTTTTGTTTCATTCCTACCAATGTCATAATAATGTTGGTAGATTCTAGGTCTCAGTGCACTGATATTTTTTCCTATGTAAAAACATGGACACAGGGAGCATTTAGCTAGATTTATAACTCCCTTACTACTGCAAGTGAACTTGTTTTGTATTATATATCCACCATAATTGGGTATATATACCTCCTTGCCTTCCAGGATATATTTGCATTGCATGCAAAATCCACGTTTTACCTTTCCCCCCATCCTTGCATTCATCTTTCTATAGGTTTCCATCATATTTTTTATGCTGCTGTCTTTTTTATAGACATTTTTATGGAGTGTTGGTAAGTGTGTGGAGTGTAGTACATGATGGAGTGTATTCTCATTAAAATCAGCTAAATGGGAGGAGGTGTGAAGTAAGTGAAGGTGCCCAGGATATGGATTGCCAATGCTGTGAGGAAACGAGTAGGTAATTAAAGAGAATTACATTATATCTGAGCAGCCTTCTTGAAGTCTAGCCTATGAAACAAGCATGGAGAAGAGCGCTAGAAGGCCAAAAACATGTAATTCCTTCAGAGTACTACAATGGAAGAAATGCCAACCCAGTAAGTGCCGTCTTCAGCTCCTTCTGGTGAGGTTTACAAAAGGAGTGAGAGTGGTGGCCAATCAAAGACAAGGGAAGAGTAGAGAGAAGGTAGAGAATGGGAGGGGCAGAGAATGGGAGGGGCTAAGCATTACTGTTTCATAAACCAGATATCTGCCTAATAAACAAAGGGGCACACTAAGTTAATTGGGGGTCATAGGAAGCAGGTGCTTTGTGGAGCTTCAAGTGCAAACTAAATATTTTGTACACGTTATTAAAGGGAGAAGAAGTAGAGGATACATACAATGGAGATGGGTGGGATGAAAGCTTGGTGCAAATAGGGGCAATAAGTGAGGGCATTAAATCTCCTAACAGTTTAAATAAGGGTACAAGATGTTTGCACCGGCAAAGAGCAATTAACTAACAATAGTTGTTATAACATAAATGTCTCCTTTAAAAATCTCAAAATAAATAATGGATCCTGAAGAAGATAAGAGGGAGTTGGAGTAGCTGCAACAGTAAAATGACCCTTCTAAATCAATGTCTCACCCCTATAAAGGGCAGTAGAGCTTCACAAGAGCTACTGTTATCTTCTTTTTCCTTTCACTTTAACTGATGGAGCCTATATGTGAGGACTGGCCTCTGGATAGGGATTATTGGAAAGAGTCCCTTTAATACCATCCTTGTGCCTTTTAGACAAAAGACATTGGGAGATTCAACTAACTAAGATAGAGACACTGATTTTTAAAGTCGAATGTTAGAAGCAGTAACAATATAAAATAAAAGCAGCACCTGTCTTTTGCTAGTTCATTATAGTTATTTGTAATAAGAACATTCAGTCTTGTATGTTTTAAGTCATCTAACCCATGCCTAGATAAAGAGATGATATATTTAACAATTAAAGGCCTTGTTTTGAAGTCAAATACAAAACTGTATTGCCTTACCTAGTCGTTTTGTTACTCAGGGCTAATTATTTATTGTGCTAGTATACATGTGTCATGGGGTCAGTACTGTTGGGTTGGTGGTACAGCAAGCTGGCATTGCAGCACTCTATGGGCACTAGGTATGTTAAAACTGAGAGAAGTGGGGTAATAGGAAGAGATATGCTGGACTCCAAAAGGGAAGGGAGTACAATACCCTGACTGGATATGGTGTACAGCTGGTGTTAAAGTAAAGGAAATGCTAGAGGCAGAACTGGCTTATGATGTCCCGCTTCATCTTAGCTACATGGGAGCTTGCAGGATGAGCTGTGAGCAGTGACTGAGATGCAGGAGAACAGCAGGATATGAGCTAAGTGTACCATAGGAGGAAGAAGTATAGTGTTTTTTTTTTTTTTTTTTTTTGTGGGAGAGGTTTTGGATTGTGATAGTAAAACAAATGACAGCTATCATGAAACTGTTAACTTTATGGGGAGATGATAGAAGGGCCTGAGACATTTTTTCCCCAAAGGGTATGTATGGTCCTGTTTGAGGGGAGGACACAATAGCAAAAAATGGGGTTCAAAAGACAGATTATTCCTTCATCCAAACACAAGGAACATGTGTTCTAATGGGTAAAGGGTGGCAATCAATATGTCTAATAACATGGAACTGAAATGAGTAAGAGGTTATTAATATAGTAGAGGTTACATGTAGAAAGTGGTTTGGGAGGGCATGAAATACAGAAACAGAGAGAGAAAAGAGAATAAACATTCATATGGAGCAGCCTAATACAGTCAACCCACTTAGATCAGTCTCAGTGGATAGTGCTGGTGAAGGACATCGAGGATGCCAGGATATTGATTAGAAACATCTTATATTATGCTCCTGTCATACGATTATAGGAGATTACTAGGCTATTGACCTGGAGGTCATTTCAAGCCTAGCCATTTCATCCCAATGTACTAACATAGAAATGTTAGTTAATACCCAAGACTGAATTTAGTGATGACCTCCCATGTCCAGGAGGGTTATCTTATTGATCATTGGGCAGTTGGGACTCGGCCACAAAGGGAGAGAATGGTAACAGCAGAGAGTACAAAGGCAGGTTATAACTCAAGGTTGTGAGTATAAGCTATGGAACGCATTATCATGGACCTAATAAACAAGGATATAGGGAATCTCCAAACTCTGGATCCTACACAGTTTGGTTTTGTGAAGTGTAAATCATGCCTGCTCAACTTGATCGACTTCTTTGAGTCAGTCACCAGAGCTGTTGATGAAGGCAAGGTGGTTCATACAGCCTACCTTGATCTGGCCAAGGCTTTTGATACCATTACCCACTCAGGAATCATATAAAAACTTACTAAGCTTGACATCAACCCCTATATCACTTAGGTGGGTTGCAAACTGGCTCACAGATAGAACCCACAGTGTGAAAGTAGCTGACTCCAAGTCAGACTGCTAACTAGTCACGAGTGGAGTCCCACAGTGTTTGGTCCTGGGTCCTCACCTGTTTGGTATTCATTTCTCTGAAGTCCAGGCCAACACAAAGAGACTCTGGCTGACAAAGTTCGCAGACGATTGCAAGTTGGGAGCTATTATTAACTCCCCAAGTGATGTTGACATCCTACAGAATGACCTCACTGAGACCAATGACTGATGTCAGAACCATGGCCTTAAGCTCAGTGCCAAAAAATGTGTCGTTATCCCCTTTGGGAAAACCCAGTTCCCATGAATTACCACATTGATGGTAGTCTACTGAACACAGAAGGCATTATAAGAGATCTGGGAACACAAGTTGACAGCAACCTCTCTTTTGACCACCACATTACCACTGTCCTTCGATGTGGCACATCTCATTACTAAGGGTTTTGCATCCAGGAAGAAAGAGGTAATTGCCTCCCTCTACTCTTCCCTCATTAGGCCAATCATGGAGTACAATGCCCCATTTGGCATGTACCTCACTAGACACCTGCAACAACTGGAGAGGCTGCAAAAGTACCTCAAAAAGAAGATCCAAGGCCTTTGACACTTGTCCTATATGGACAGACTCAAAAAAACTCCAACTGTTCTCTGTCTCATATCAGTGATCTCTGCTTGACTTACAAATTCATGTCTGACCCAGCTCTGTTAGAAATGCTAAATCTAAAGAAATCCTAATCCATCCACACCACATGCTCCAGAGATCTCAACCTCATTACTACAATTAACAGAACATGCTGGAGGGACAGGTTCATAACCCAGAGACTGCCCATGCTATGGAATAGACCTCTCGTACATGCCAAGCAGAGCACCTTGCTGACCCTCTTCAAGAGAAATCTTGATGAGTGGATGGGAAACAGAAAAGTCACCATGGGGATCACTACTGTGGCTCTATTCGACAGAGGCACTGGGAACTAAGGTCGGGTGTAATCCTATGGGCTAGACTTGTAACGGCTCCAGGGCCATTAGCCTAGTACACACCTATGAACCTATGGGAAACTGGCAGAGTCATAGGTTCATAGTTAAATATTAGGCTATTATTTTATGTACTATTTCAGGCCAGTCAATAACCAGAGATCAGAATCAAACCCCTTACTTTGTGTCTGTGAGGTAAAGAACTTACCTTAAGTGGTAATGAAAGACAGTAATCTTGATGGTCCAATAACAAAAGTAGAGGTGCAGAGAGCTGTTAAGAAACTGAAGATGAGAAGACAGTCATGGGAGAAAACAGAATGGCTTCCTCACTAAATTTTATAATTTGGAGCTTATTAGTAGCATAAAAATGACAAGATGAATTCATCACTACAGATGTAAACAGTGACAGATCACAATCAGTGTAACGGGTGGATGCAGATGTTTTGGCTAAAGAAAGGAATGATTTCTCTGGGTCTGGCAATTATGGACAGTTTTCTCTCATCTTCAACATAATGATTCTGATCAAGGGTACAAAGTAGCAAGGCTCCCACACCTTACCAAAAGTAGGCATGGATTGCTAAGGGCAGACAGAAGGTCAACACCCAATAGATTTTATGAAGGAAATGCAGACGAGGATTTGACCAAAGGCAGACATAGTTTTCTTTGATCTAAGAATGGCATTCTATTTCATGTAACTGTTCCTCTGGGATTTGTTGAGCAGCAAGGAAACAGGAAGAAGTTTATTAGTTGAGGTTAGACTTTATAAAACAATCCACAACTTGAACATTTTGTGAATGGAGGAAAGCCAAACCATCAAAAGGGAGTTGATAAGGGTGTTAGTTGTCTTTCTGTGCATTTATTCTGCTTAAAAAAGGACTAACCAATACAGTGTGCCAGGCAATAAAAACACAAGATGAGCAAGAAGTGCAAAAAAATGGGAATCAGACATATGATGAAATCTGTATTAACGCTCAGTGGCCAGGACAAAGTAAGAACAAAATTAAACTCAGCTTCCTGGTGGGTAGAATCAGATCAGTAAAACTAATGATGTCATCTTTTATGCCATACATGATTAGAAATATGCTTATGTCTCCAATTAATTCACACCTAGAAAAAATCCAGGAAGAAAGAAAAACAAAACGGGAGTTAGGCCGCAGAGGGGAGACAGCAGGCAAGGGCAAAATAAGTGGAACAAAAAAATAAGGCCAGGGGACTCCTATACTTCCTGAGTTAGGCTCTGACTTTCAACATTATGCATATATCATTATGGCTGTATATGTAAGCAAAGCCCAAACCCACGAGTTTGGATGTCTGTCTAGCAAGCAGTAATAGTCAGGGCCTTGATTATTTTAGTCTACAGCTGTGTAGCTGTATAATTAGACACAATACAGAAATATATGATGAAATCTGTATTAACACTCAGTGGCCAGGACAAAGTAAGAACAAAATTAAACTCAGCTTCCTGGTGGGTAGAATCAGATCAGTTAAAGTAATGATGTCATCTTTCATGCCACACATGATTAGAAATATGCTTATGTCTCCAATTAATCCACACCTAGAAAAAATCCAGGAAGAAAGAAAAACAAAATGGGAGTTAGGCCCCAGAGGGGAGACAGCAGGCAAGGGCAGTATAAGTGGAACAAGAAAATAAGGCCAGGGGACTCCTATACTTCCTGATTTAGGCTCTGACTTTCAACATTATGTAATGAATTAGCTGGGAGTTAACTGGTAACAAGGGTTTAAAACTAGGTACAAGATGAAAGTAAAGTGGGGATAGGAAATGAAAGAGTGAAAGAGTACAGTGACATGACTCGATATGAAGTGAAAATACTGTAATGTCATGAACTCTGGTGTACACATAGCTGGGATATTTCGTAGGTCTAATTGATAGGTGAAAAAAAATGAACAGGAATGCAACCCTGATGAGCAAAGAGATAAGGGATAAATTAGATTCAGGCAGTTCTAAATGTAAATATCAGAGAGGTCATCACAAATCAGTACTGGTGCAGTACATGAAATGATGATAGAAGTATGACAGACATAGCTCAGAAAACAGAATACAGGAAATGGATAGCTCCATTATGGAACTAATATAAGAATAAGAAAGGACTGGGGGGAGGATCAATATGGATGCAACAGTAAGGTGAAGTAATGCTACCACATATGCTCCAGCACAGAAGGACCTCAGACTGCAAAGAGACACTTAGGGAGAAAGAATGGAATGAAGTTCAGGAATCCTGCAGAAACATAAGAAAATGGTATCTCTGTGATTAGCAAATGAGATTTCTTTATAGATATTAATTAATGTCAGAAGGATTCAAATGTCAGGAAAGAAATGGACAATAACTATTTTCAAGGTGACCAGGTGAGTAGGGGAGTGCTGCCTATGTTTTCAGAATACAAATGTACAGAGAGAGTCTGGGTAAAGCTTTTACAATAATGGTGTCAGTACTTTAAGTTGAAGTCAAATAACGCATTGGATTTTTATGCCCCAAGAGCTGCGGGAGAAAACAGAAGGTTTGCAAAAGGGAAATGACAGGTTATCCTGATGTGTCGGTAGCCAAATTAGGATTGGAGCAGAGCGGAAAGGGAAACAGTGAAGAATTTAATTTTAGTTTACATCTTGGCTGTGAAGATTATAGGGTTTTAAACTAATGGGAGAGTTCTGATCTCTAGAGACAGTATTGGGACAAGTATTGTGGTTTTATAAATTAGGATAGGATAAGGCCATCTTTCTAATCCTGAGGATAGTAGGATGCTAGAAACTGTTGTAAGGATGGGACTTAATGCTATCAACTCTTACAACTGATTTTGATAGAATTGCAGAATTGCCTAGATACAGAAGGATGCTGTCAAAAGAGAAAATGTACTTGGCTACAAATTATGCAAAAATGATTGCCCATCACATTCTAGTATGCAAGCTTTGGTTAATCAAAAGTTTGGGCTTTACACTGAATCCAACAGAAACGTGTCGGTTGAGTTAGAATGCTCTTTCTAATTAAGTTAGTGTGGGTTTATAGTTTGCTGAAAATGCAAGTCCACCACAAGCTGATACTAGCTTTTAACTTAACAGAAATTGCAAAGGACCTTCCCGAGTTCTGCCATCTTGCTTTACAACATAGATATGTTCTTATCTCCAACAGCTGCATCTTCTCTTCATTCACAATGTCCTTTACAAGAGTCACTGCTGAAATCTGACTCGATTTAATGGCTACATCTCATGTCTGTCTCACAATACAAACTGATTACAATCAAAACAACCCCAAATACAGGTGTACGTTCTCCAGATGATGTAATCCCCATACAATGGAGCACACTGATTAGTTTAGGCAGCTTTTCACCTAGATAGCAATATTTGGTAGGTGCAACCCTTATCAAAAGTTTAAAGTTACTCAACAATGTGATTTCCCCTTTCTTTACACTGTTTAATTTGTTAGTATTCCTGCACCAAGCCTGGATGATTATTTGAAAACTTTTGTGTACCATTATTTTATCAACTTTATAGATATCTATATCTCTGTCCTCAGTCTGCTCACCTACCACTGTGCTTTCTTTTGCTTTGTTTGGTTTGCATTCTACATATGCAAGAGACAGAATCCATTAACCTTCTTAATAATTTTCAGTATAAACCCTCAGGATAGTGGTATAGGACAATGCTTTTCATCTTTTAGCTGAAGTCTGTTCAAAATATTTAGTAGCATATCCTAGATATTCAGTCATTCATTTGTTCCCTGATAACATATCTAATCTAATTCAACATCATAGGGGAAATTAACCTAATCACAGCATTCGGTGGGCACAATGCAACAAAGTAATATTGAATGAAATACATTTTGGAAGTCTGCAGCACAAATGCACTGACACATGCATGCATATGCACATAAACAGACACATACAAACTCTACAGATAGTCAATTAAGATGAGTAACATCTAGTACGTACTGAATATTTATAGTTTAGATTTAGCAATGATTAGTTCTTTTAAGTTCTTTTTGAAGGAGGACTGAATCGATGTTATTCCCAAAAGACAAGATTTCTGTGATATGCCTCTGTCTTTAAGTGCACAATTTATGTTACTTGCTGTTTTAATAGATGTAGTTTATCATACATTCTATTCTCTCTTACTGTTACTTTTCAGTAAAGGGAGCCAAGTTTGGGAATTATGATTTGTTTCACAGTGGCAATGAAATATTTTCACAGTGTATTCCTTACTCATGTTAAAATATGAGAATGTTCATCTACAGTGGAATTTAATTTTATTTTGTTGTGTGTTCTAGAAACAGGGTTTAAAAATGCAATATATTTTCTTGGCAGTCAAAGAAAATGTTTTTCAAAGTTATGCCTGTGTCCTGGAAATGTGTTCTTGTCTCCTACTGTAGATATGTGGTCCATCTAACTGGAGCTACGGGTGTAGCTGACCACAGCCACTTACTCTCCACGACCAGAATGAACATGCTTATCCTCACCTGCTCCATCAAAAGCCCAAGCTACCAGTTGGAAACTAATAGCCTGGGTCATGTTCAGGACTTTCTGTTTCTCTATCCCAGAGCAACAGGCTTTATGACTTAATAGATTGAGAGATTTGAAACTATGGGGATTGCAGGTGTGCTTGAGACTTTATAAAACACTTTTTGAACACTGTTAAAGTGGACAACGTGTTGACTAATTGACAGTTTTGATGATTCCTAATGGGCTGCTTGGCAATGGGATTCTCAACCACATCTCCATATTCATTTGTTTTTTCGATTCATTTGCTAATTATATATTAACAGTCTCATTTGGAGCAGTTGTTGCAGTCTTGCTTGCAAAAAGTGAAAACCTTTTCTGAGGCAATGCTTCTCCCTGTCCCAGCCATCATTGTCCTTGTCAATATTTGGCATTCATGCATCTGAACTGATTCAGAATGTAAGACTGAAATACGAGGCATGAAGAATGATTAAGTATAATGCATTCTTCACTTTTAAATGAGAATATTTTTCTTGTTCTGGTTCTTGCATTAAATACATTGATTAAATATTTTTGTTCAGGCACTAAAAAGAAAAGAAAAGAACTGTCTTTCCTGCTATTTACAAACAACATTGCCTTTCAGCATTTAATAAAAAATGCAGGAGGCATATAGTTTCATGTGGTCTTTACGTTTATCATGGAATTAATCACAATATCCCCTCCACCAAAGGGAAATTCAATCAAACTATTAAGTCCATGATGGGACATACATTTTAGTTTTGTAAAGTATACAGCAAAGAACACATAAGTGATGTCAGATGCTATACATTTTACAGTATACACAAACCAAGTGAAAAAATCTATAAAAATAACAGATATTTTAAGATGGACTGTGCAAGTATCCTTTCACTGACATCAAAGTAATTACCTCTGAAGAGAATATTATCTAAAACACCAAGGTAATTGATTACTTTCAGAAGAGTTTTAGGGCTAGTCAAGAAAAAACAAATATGTTATGACAATGTAGAATGCTGGTTTAGCTGCACAGATTAAGCAGGTAATTAGTATGAGACTTGTAAACTGAACTGTTTAAGTACACATTTTGGGAAATGAGGTTTTCAATTGTTGAGTCAATAAATATACATGAATGTTTCTTAATCAAACAAGGTATTGCAAAAGAAAAGTAACCAAAGCTGTCCCTTCATTGTGATGAAGTGAAGAAAGCTTTCCTGAAAAGGATTGTACAAGCACGTGCACAAATTAACCTCAGCATATCTTTTGTGGTTTCAGAGCAAAGGGCTTCATTGTTTTTTTCATCTCTGCAAACTTTCTAGTTTAACTGTCACAGCTCCTTGTTCTCTGAGTGTTCCCTTCCCTATCAGTCCCTTCTTTTTAATTCCCTTCTTCCTTCTCTTCCATTTATTTCCCCCCTTAATCCATTTATAATCCCTCCAAGTTTATACAATTTGAGCTGTATTTATTTTTATAACCCACCCTGCGTTTATCGCTCTGCACATCTTTCTGATTTTCTCATTTTGAATCTGTAGTGCTTTATAGACAACAGATACCTTCTTATAGATGAATTGTCTTTTTCTTTTCTATTTATATTAATTACTAGTTATAGTATATGATCACATACTAGTTGTAGTTAAACTGACATTTTATTCTGGATATTTGTAAAAGGTCACTTTACTGCATTGTTTCCATGAAACTGATTTATATATATTTTTTTATTTCCATTTGTATCTTTTTATTTACAGTTCAGCTACTAACCCATCACATGACTGCAATCTATTCTGAATGTAATGGCTTTAGAACACTCTTCTTTATTATTAAACTATATGACATAGCACACTGAGCCCAAAGTGCAGCATTGTCCCACAAAGATAAGCTGCTGTTCCACCCAGTCAATGATATCTCTGAAAAGGGACTTAGGATAGATTCATAGGTAAGTATTAGGTTAGCTGCCCTTGCAGGCCATTTTAAACCTGGCCAGTTTCCTTTTTTTGTGCATGAAATAACCTACCCTATTTAGCAATAAATTACACACATACATACATACAAATATTTCAAGTAAGGGCATTAATGCCCTTCTAGCTTGCCAATATACCAAAACACTTGTTCCCATAATAAGTGACCGGGCTGTTCTTAAAAATATCTAAACTAGTACTTGCTTTAATGTAATTTGGTAGTCTGTTCCGTGCATCAGCTACTCTGTCAGAGAACCAATTAGTGCACTTCTCATTCCTATATAATCTCCTACATAGGTTGTCTGATGAGTCTCTAGTACTTTTTGATAACCCCAAACATTCCCAGAGGTAGTTGTCTCTAAATGCCCTATATACTTGAATAAGATTTCCTCTTAGATATCTGTAAGAGACACTGTACAAGTTCAGATATTTTAGTCTATTGCAATAGCTTAAATTTTCACATCCATAGATGCCCTTGGTATATTTCCGCTGGACTCCTTCCAGGTTACTCATGCTTGTTTTCTTATAGGGTTTCCATATTGTTATTCCATACTCAAGTTTGGGGCTAATGTAACTAACAAATAATGACTTCATCATTTTTGATTTCCTAGACTTTATAAATATTTTTATACAACCTATACTTCTATAACTATCATTAACAAATGGTTGATATAAATTGGCCTTACCCATTCCATTGTCAATAAATAAACATTACCCCCTAAAAAAGAATAACTAGGACCATACCAGGGATAATTTGAGGGGACTGCTGCATCTGTCTCTTAGTAGCAGCCATGGGATACATTTTTTTTGTTTCCCATCCATAGGTCTAAGTTGATCTTGAATATGAAGAGGAATGAACTTTGTTTTATGTGGATGGGGTGTTACAGAGCAGCAGTATCATCTGTGCAATACACCTGCCACTCCAAACCATCGGATGTCAAAGTTAGGGGTAAATAACAGTAATTTATGAATTATTGTGAATAATCATTCAGATCCAAAACACAAAGGAGATTTAACATCATAGAATCATAGGATCATAGGAAGTTACTTGGCTAATGGCCCTAGGGCCCCTACAAGCTAATACAAATGTTACCCTTATTTCCGTGATCATGACCTATTGCCCATGTCCATGAGGGACACATGTGGAGTGAATTTACAGTTACCCATCCAATCATCCAGACTGCATTTGAAGAGGGCCAATGAGGTGCTCTGTTTACCATGAAGTGGGAGTCTGCTTCAAAGGTGTGGTAACCTCTGGGAGACAAATCTGTCCCTCCAGCAGGTTTTATTAATGTCACATACCAGGTTAAGGTCTTTAGAGTGAGTAATCCGACTACCATTTGATATATGGATGTGCAGCATTTCCAATAAAGAAGGGTCAGAGATTGCGTTATATGCAAGGCAGAGATCGCCTCTGAGTAATCTGTATGAAACAGAATAAAGTGACAGTGATTTCAGGTAATCCACATAGGACAGATGCTGAAGACCTTGAATTTTCCTTGTAGGAACCTTTGTGGTCTCTCCAATTGCTGTAGGTTCTTGGAAAGGTACATATCAAAAGAGGTGTTGTACTCAATTATTGGCCGATGAGGGAAGAGTACAGGGAGGTTATAACTTCTTTTTCCCTGGAGGCAATGCCCTTACTTATGAGATGAGTAACATTAAATGCCCTTCTTACCACTGTGGAGACATGGTGATCAAAGGTAAGGTTGCTGTCAACCTGTGTGCCCAGGTCTCTCACCACTGTGTGTGTACTTAGGGTGTTGCTATTGATGTGGTAGTTAGCAGGAACATCACTCTTACCGAAAGGGCTGATAATACATTTTTTGCATTGAGTTTAAGGTCATGACTTTGGCACTAATCATTTGTTTTTGTAAGACCCTCTTGTAGGATGTTGACATCATTTGGAGATTCTACTACTGCTCCCAATTCATTGTCATTAGCAAACTTTGTCAGCAGCAGACCTAGAGGTTTTGCCTTTACTTCAGAGAAATAGATTCCAAACAGTAGAGGTCCCAGGACTAATCCCTGTGGAACACTACTGGTCACAGGTCTGCTGTTGGAGGTGGATTCCCCTATTTTGACTATATGGTTTCTATCAGTGAGCCAGTTAGTGGCCCATCTAATGATATAAGGGTTGATATCTAGCTGGGTGAGTTTGTCAATGATGCCTGAATGGGGGATAGTGCCAAAAGCCTGGGATGAGTCTAGGTAGGCTGTGTGCACAGATTTCCCCTCATCCAGGGCCTTGATGACTACCTCAAAGTAGTCCACCAGTTTTAACAGGCATGATCTGCCTTTGACAAATCCAAACTGTGTAGGGTCAAATGTTTGGAGATTACCTAAATCTTTGTTGATAAGGTCCATGATGATTCATTCCATGGCCTTGCAGATAAGGCTAGTCAGGCTAATAGGTCTATAGTTCCCTGGATCAGTGGAAGCACTACCTTTATGCAAGGGAATAACAGTGGTCATTTTCCATTCAGCTGGGATGAAGTCGGTGCTTAGACTATGATTGAAAAGAGTACCATTGGTATTGCTAATTCTTGGAACCCATGTAGGACACAGCCTCAGATGTTATCAGGTCCTGTAGATGATGTGTTTGTGGCCTTAGAGAGGGCATTTAGGACCTTCTCTTTAGAGATACAAGGTAGGAGACAGGTGGTAGGGATGTCATGGGGTACATGTGGTGGGGACAGGGGAGTAAAATTTCACAGAACCGGTAGGCCAACAGGGTAGCTATGTCCACAGGCTCAGTATATGTGGTATCATTAACTACCAGTTTGGCACACATCTGGGCCTTTTCTTTTAAGTTTTGGATGTAACTAGGAATGCCTTATGGTTGTCCTTAGTTGAGGAAGCTAATCTGGATTTGTAGTTTGCTTTGGAGAACTTCACAAGAAGTCTTATTTGCCTTTTTAAGCTGAGGAGGGAGTGTTTCCAGTTTAGAGCTCACTTCATCTTACTCTTAGCAATTTCTTCCTCTTATTGTAAAGCCTGTTAATGGCAGTTGTCAACCAGGCAGGCTTGCTCCTCCTTGAGGAACTTTGTTTGGTCCTATCAGGTACAGCCAAGTCAATGCAGTTATACAAGTGTTTGTTTAAAGCATTGGTGTAGAACTTGGCATAGCTGACAGTTCCATCTGAGAGGGAAGGTGCAGTGAAACTATTTATACCATGTTGTAAGAGGTTATAATCTGCTTTGAAGAAGTTCTTTAGTTTAGTTGCTGCTGGGTGGGTCAGGTGTGACAGTTACTTCGAATAAGACTGATTTGTGGACAGATCTCACCAGGGAAGACCTCACAGTGGGGGTGCTACAGTGGTCCCCCATATTGGTAAGCACCAGATCCAGGATGTTGGCACCCTTTGTGGGGATGTCAACCAGCTGGTCCAGGACATTGGAGATAATAAAGTCGAGAAACCTTTGGGCAAGTGAGTTTGAGCACAAGTAATTTATCCAGTCAATGGATGTGTAGTTAAAGTCACCCAAAACCATGGTGTTTAGATGTATCTTGACAGACTCAAGTAGATTCAAATAGGCAAAGTGGATGTCCTGATTCATGGAGGACATCCTGTAGCTGGCAATGACTTGAAAAGGTTTACTACCCACAGTTAAGGAATATTGATATATGGCCTCCTATAGTTTTCATGCCTTCAGTTTGTGGTCTGAAAGTGTAGAAACAATTGTAACCTGGTATGGCCGGACCAGGTCTCCGTGACTGCACAAATGTCCACATCTTCCAAGGTGAGGACTGCTTCCAGTGAGTGCAATTTCATGTTAAGACTCCTACCATTTAGCAGCATAACCTTGAGGTTGTTTTTGGAAGGAGATTTTACATCAGGAATTTTGTCCTTGAGACACTGTCTAAAAAAGACACTACGGGGGTAACAAGAGCCTTAGCTAATAGCTGAAATCCAAGAAGTGAGAGATGAAGATCGTCTCTGGCAAAGCATCAAGGTCTGTTGATCATGCCATCCCAGGCTGACAGATACCGGATCCCCCGTAGAATGACACCAGAAACTAAGCCAATTACTGAAGTCAATCATTTTCTATTTGTAGTGAGGCATCTTCCTAGGTAAAGGTAAAATGCTGCTTGAGGCTAGTTGCATACCTGCCTGGGACACATAGTCCAAGAGATCAGTCATGTCTTTGTTCATATAGTCCAGAGAGGTACGTCTCAAGTCATTTATACCAACATGAACTATGATGGAGTTATAACAGTAGTTGTTGTTGAGAGACATAAGTGCATACATTAGTACTCTTCTATACAAATTTTGAGAGGAGTTAAGTTGCTAACTCTTTCTGGACAATTCAGTACAAGTTCCAGTAATGCCCATCTTTATATCATGACCCTTTGATCTTTCCTAAATAGCCATTGTAGTTTTAGCTAAATTGATTTCTTTTCTTGAAATTACATCTTGTATTTCTTAAAACTCTATACATATAGTTAACAATTTTTGATACTCCAAAGAAAAGTAAAAATAGATCTGTTCAAGGAACTAATGTTCTTGCAACAAGTCATCAATAATTCTAACAGCTGAGTAAACAATGAACCTTTAAGAATATAGCACTTTGACATGCTATCAGATCTTTAATTGCATCATATTACAAAAAGTAGCATTCTTATTTCAAATGGATTGGCTAGTACCTTAAATGCCACTCTACATGTTAACTTGGTAAGAGTAGCTTTTTAGGGTTATCATTGCATTTGATGTAGGAAAGTTATAAGTACATACTGGTGGCATTATGACTGAGCTACCCAGAATATATATTTGTTCTCATTCCTTTCTAACTAAAATAAATATTTCTTCTCATTCCTTTATAAGTATCAATTATCACTTATTAATCTGATACTAATATTCTGTATCATTGAATTCCATGATTTAAAATAAAAAATCCAGATTGGGTAATATGTTGGAACACCACTTAAAACATTATATTATTCCAACATTCTTCAACAGTTCATGTTTAATAATTCAAAGTGGTGTAACTGCTTGCTTGGTATACCTATTCTATATGATTCATCATAATAAAATTATTATTAATTTAAATAATGTCAGCTCGGGTTAAATTCTTTGTAATCAAACACTGGATGAATTGACCAAAATGTTCCTTTATGTTACAATCCTCTTCCATTAGTCAAGCTGTCTGTAGAAATATTCACATAATTTTTTGGGGTCACAGTTAATGTTTCTCAGATATGTAGCCATTTTAACAGGCTCTGTTGCTTGAGTGATTAACTTTAAATAATGTGCTTATGCTAATGCAAAATGATATTCTCTGCTGGGATGCCACTGTCAACTACCTCCTGATAGTGGACTTGTAGGGTTGGTATAGTAGTCACAGAAATGTTTTCTGGAATGCTTTACTTCCTTATTATATTTTACATGCTGTTTTCCATTTATATGTACTTCAATATGATTAGGGACGGCAATGAAATGTTCTTAGTCACATTGCTACATGCAATGATATTGGCTTTGGACACTGAGATTTCTTTACAGTGTTCTATCAATTGACAAAGAATGAAATATAATTGTTTAAAGAAAACTTTATGATAATGAATTCTTCATAGTTACATGTTGAATAAGTGGCAGAAAAGGCAGCATCATATAGAGCAGCAGGTTGACACTTGGATTTAAATCAACCACATAAAAGATCTCTTTATATCAACATAAAATGTTATCAGTGAAAATCACATATGCCATGGTTTCAGGTGAGATGGAATGGAACAATCTCATATGAACTGTCTTCAACAAGTAGCACCTATAATCTTTTTATCCTACTGTCTTAATCATTTGTTAATTCCCTTTATTTGTGATACTTTTAATGATATGGCGCTGGTAAAATGCACAATGCAATATCTGAGTAAAACTGATGAACTATATTTTCTTCTGGTAAAAAAATACTCCCTGGGATTCAACAATGCCTACACTATGTGTACACAGTTCAGAATGAACACACAATACAGATATAACTCACACCTTCTTCCTCCTAATTTTAGTTTTCCTACTGATATTCTTGCAGCTTTAAATATTGACAGGGATTCATACATTTCAATCTCTGTAGTATCATAAGTAAAGTAAATGAATTCCATGCTACCTTAGCCACCTACTCACCAGATATAGCCATGATAACTGAAACCTGGTTGAAGCCCTACATCAAAGATTCAGAAATCATCACCTCTGGCTATAACATCATTAGACTTCACAAATTAAACAAAAAATGTGGTGGTGTCACTGTTATGTACAAAGACTCCCTCAAAGTTGTAAAACTACTCTGTGCCCCTCCTGATTTACCCACTTCAGAAATACATGCCACCCACCTTGAAATCAACCAAAATAAATCTATAATCATCATAGCCACCTATCTACTACCAGGAAATAACCTTCCCACCATTGAAAGTCTACTTTCCTGGGCTTCTACCAACTTCAGCCAAGAAACTATTATTCTTGGTGATTTTTACCTTGATTGACACTCCTGCTCATCAGATAACCCCTCCAACTTCATAAACCTCTTCAATTTCACCCAAATTATAATCTGTCCAACTAGAACAGATAAACAATTCAAAAAGCAGCCAATGTTAGATTGGATATTGACTAATAAACCAAACCTAAACTACTTAGCTGGCTGCCTTCCCAACTCCCTCAGTGACCATTCTCCAACCTTTCTATACAGAACATTTCTCCACACTCAAAGTAACATCTGCTACAGATATATCCACAACAAAAAAACTTCTCCCCCACCACATTTAACCTTTTATTCCAATGCTGTGACTGGAGACCCCTAAAAAACCTCCAGTTAGACCAAGCCATCCAGTACTTCAACAATATCTTCTTTACAACACTTAACAATCTTACCCCCACTAGGAAAGTGAGTGCTAAAGCCAAGCACATTCCTTGGCTAACCAGTGGCACCAAACTAATACTTAAATGCAGAGACTAAGGCTGGTCAGCCTACCTGACCACCAAAGATAAAGTAGACCTAGTAGCGTATCAACAACTATGAAAACTAGCCAAGAAGCAAATCAAAAATGACAAACAGACATACTTCCAAACCTGTCAGCAGAAGCATCTAAACAATCCTAAATAATTCTGGCAAAGCATTAACTATCTCTTCAGCCGTGGTCACACCCCAACCCCAGCACCAGTCACCTCAAACTCCTCTGACCCTATTGCTACCCAAATCAACTCTCACTTTATAAATGCAATAATCTTTCTACTAGGCAGTCAGCCAAACCAGTCACTTACTGTTCCCTCCCCTACTCCAGATAATCCCAAACCATTCACTTTTACACCCATTCAAACTAGTTACATAAAAACTCTCCTATCCAAGCTTAAACCTTGTTGTCTTGTAGCTGACCAACTTCCAAATGAATTTCTAAAAAATTGCCGCCCTTCAATTGCCTACCCCATATCTATCTTGATTAACCATTCTATTGCGGAACAATATATCCCACTTCTTTGGAAAATATCACACATCATTCCCCTCCACAAATGTGGCCCTTCTAAAGAACTAACCAATTTCTGCCCAGGGGCAGCTAGTGCTATTGGGCTGCAGGACTGCAGCCCCCCCAGCTGTAAAAAAGAAAAGAAAAGAAAAGTAAAAAATAAAAATAAAAGTAAAACAGAAAGAAAACAAATGTGAGTCCCGGAACTTCATGCATGTGCACTCATGGCATTTCCCAATATCCGGACTGCTGGAGAACCAGTCTGGAGCATGAGCACAGAATCCAGACTGTTGCACCAGCAGTCTGGATTACAAAGACAGCATTCAACAGCAGAGATCCCAGACGTCTATGCAGTTACAACTGCATAGACTGGAAGGGGATCGGACTGCAGCATCTGCAGGCTGCGTAGCAGCTTGCTCTCGCGGGAGGGGAAGGACTTACTCTCACGGGCTTTTACTGCAGGAATGGATGAACTTGGATTTTAAGGCTTTGGCTGGACTTTGCAGCAATGGAGCTTTACTGCAGGAATGCACTCAGCACTGAATGTGTATTTTCAATAGACAAACTGGGCTCATGGAGGGTTTGTGTGTGTGTGATGAACTGGGCTCAGGTAGGGTGTGTGTGTGTGTGTGTGTGTGTGTGTGTGTGTGTGTGTGTGTGTGTGTGTGTGTGTGTGTGTGTGTGTGTGTGAGTGTGTGTGTGTGATGAACTGGGCTCAGGTAGGGTGTGTGTGATGAACTGGGCTCAGGTAGGGTGTGTGTGTGATGAACTGGGCTCAGGTAGGGTATGTGTGTGTGTGTGTGTGTGTGTGTGTGTGTGTGTGTGTGTGTGTGTGTGTGTGTGTGTGTGTGTGTGTGTGTGTGTGAGATGAACTGCACTCAGGTAGGCTGTGTGTGCGTGACAAACTGGGCTCAGGTAGGGTGTGTGTGTGATGACCTTGGCTCAGGTAGGGTGTGTGTGTGATGAACTGGGCTCAGGTAGGGTGTGTGTGTGTGTGTGTGATGAACTGGGCTCAGATAGGGTGTGTGTGTGTGTGTGTGTGTGACAAACTGGGCTCATGTAGGGTGTGTGTGAGACAAACTGGGCTCAGGTAGGTTGTGTGTGTGTGTGTGTGTGTGTGTGTGTGTGTGTGTGTGTGTGTGTGTGTGTGTGTGTGTGTGTGTGTGTGTGTGTGAGCATGTGTGTGTAAAATGCCCCAGTAAAATATACCTGGTGGCTAGAGAGAACTCAGGAAATATACCTGATGGCTAGGCTCAAACCCTGTACCTTAGCCATTTAAGTTTCAGTCTAGCTGTCTTTTAAGAAACAGCTGATTTGGCAGGTCTATATTAGAACACCTTATGTTTAAAATTTCGAGTGTTCTAATACTGACCCATTTTCAGCAAATGCTGAAAATATCGAAGAAACAGAAAACTGATTTTTTTCCTAGGGAAAGAATTTGGTTGTCTGTTTCTGTTGCTTCAGTATTTTCAGAGCTGTGGTGGAAAGTTATGGGTCGGGTTCAGGTAAGTGTGCAATTCTGTGGACGTGAGGGTTAGGGCGGGTTAGGTGAGTTAGGGTTAGGGCTCGGGTCAGGTAAGTGTGCGATTGTGTGGATGTGAGGATTAAGGCGGGGTAGGTGAGTTATGGTTAGGGCGAGGGTCAGGTGATTGTGCCATAGTGACAGACCTTAGGGTTAGGGTTTGGGTTAAGTTAAGTGGATAGTTAGTGGTGTATGTATAGTTTAGTGTAGGATTAGTTGTAAGAGTTTAGATGTATGTGTGTGGAATGCTGTTTATTTGGAGTGCTTGTGTTGTGTGTATGTGTTTTGGAACAGCAAATTTTTTTCCCTAGGAAAATATTTGCTGTTCTGAATG
The DNA here is from genome assembly GCF_019279795.1 of Protopterus annectens. NCBI lineage: Eukaryota > Metazoa > Chordata > Ceratodontiformes > Protopteridae > Protopterus > Protopterus annectens. Next base: position 537,683,730 of record NC_056738.1, on the reverse strand, counting down.
TTCGATGTTTTAGATTTTCGGTTCCTAGGGTTCGATATTAGAACACTCGACATTTTGAATGTTTGGGGTTTTAATATAGGCCCGATTTGGCATAGTGGTATGTTGCTCTGACCGTAGTGCACAGGGTCCAGGGTTAAAGATGTGGCAGTAAAATTCATGGTGGTAACACAGCATTTTATTCTAGCAACTTCCCAAGATTATACAAACAATAAATAATGCCAGGAACTGAGAGACAGTGAGAAAATCAGAATAATCAGAACGATGCTGGAATTAAAATCTCCACCTTTAATATAAAAAGTAACAGGATAAGCGCTTTCGCAAGTAGCTTCATCAGATCCATAAAAAAAAAGTACTAAATACATATATATATACCTGCAGGTAATGACTCATGCTCCTAATTAATTAGCATACAAGCTGCTACCCATCATTTTTTAAAGCGACAGATAAAATATAGCACAATAACTAAAAAATAAAAATGTATGTATAAGAACTTCATCAAATGGCACTTCTAAGAGATTAATTACAGCAAGGCACCAGATTACAATCATACTTGTCTAAATATTATAACTAAAAAGTTGTGTTAAAAATACACAGAACTATATATATATTAAAAATGTAAATACATCAATATGTGATATTTCATTTGACATTTCTGCGTTGTTTTAATTTTGGCCTTATGGAGGCTCTCTCATTCAGACCAAAACCTTTATCAGCCCTTAGTGAAATAATCCATTGCATCTCCTTGATTTCTGTGTAGGTTCTGATGTCACCTCCCCTTACATTAGGAGAAATAGCTTCTAGCATCTTAAATAAAAAATAATGTTCGTTGTTATATGATGTAATATGTTTGGCTAGAGCATTATGCAATGTACCTCTCTTCATGTGGTAAATATGCTCCCTCATCCTGTCTCTTAGGGGGCGGTTGGTCTTGCCTACATAGAATGATGGGCAGGATTGACAAGTAGCCAAATAAACCACATCTGATGTCATACAATTGGCATTGACTTGTATCACGAATACTTTCTGTAAGTCTGGTTGAAAAAACTGAATGTTACTGTCAATAAAATGGCAAAAATTACAATGCCCACATGGCTTAGTGCATCCACCCTTATTATTACTTTTTATAGTTTTGGGATAACAGAGCATCCTTTTTAAATTGTGCTTGTTCCTATAAAGGAAAGTAGGTGTCTCACCTACAATCCATTTTAGATCACTGTCAGCATGTAAAATGCCCCAATGCTTATTGATGACTTCCTTAATTTTAAAGTAATCAGAAGAAAATTGTGTTGAAAATCTAATACTTTGATTATTGCAATTGTTACCTACAGGATTATCAAATTCCCTAGGACCAAAATAAGGTGCTGCTCTAGTAGAGCACAGTTCATGTATATCATCCAAGTGGGAGTTCATTTCAGTTTGGGTATAACCCGTGTTGACCAATCTATTTTTCAGACTGGTTAACTCAGTTTCAAAGCCATTGTTCATAGGATTTAATCTTGAGGCCCTGATAGCCTGTCCTCTTATAATATTTTTAAAAACATAAGGGAGATGCATACTGGATCTAGAAAGTAAGTTATTACTGTAACAAGCCTTACGATGCACACCTGTGTTGATTATGTCATTGGGTAGTCTCTCAATGAACAAATCTAGGAACTCTATCCTACGTGAGGAATGGTGCATGGTGAACTTAAGGCAGGTCGTCAAGTTATTCATCATGGAATACATGGATTCTAGTTGTTCAATTGACCCATCCCATAAAATAAAAAGGTCATCAACAAAACGTTGATAAAACACTACATGCTGCCTAAATATCTCCTCATGGAAAAGAACATGTTCTTCCCAGTATGCAAGAAACATATTTGCGTAGCTGTTGGCACATGGTGTGCCCATTGCTACGCCCTCCTTTTGTCTATAAACAGTGGTCATGAACATAAAGAAGTTGTTTTCTAAGACCAACTCCAGAAAATACACTACCAAATCTATTAAAACCATAGAATAATTACTAAGTTCCTTTAAATATTCAGTTACATAAGTCAACCCTAGGTCATTGGGAATGACAGTGAACAAAGATTGTACATCTAAAGTGACAAATAAATAACCAGTTGTTGTACCAATATGTTTAGTACATTCATAGAGATCAATAAGAAATTGTCTAGAATCTTTTAATACTGTGATGTTGTTACTCAGAACTTGTTTTAAATGTTTTTCAATAAATACAGAAAGGTGCTCTGTTAACCAACCACGGCCTGAGACTATGGGTCTCATCGGTGGATCAAGAGGGTCCTTATGTATTTTGGGCAGACCATTGATACCCGGAATGACTGGATATAGGATATTCAAATACTCATAGAGATTCTTGTCTATTAGATTACTTTTAAAAATATCATGCAAAGAGTGTCTCACATAGTTGATCACTGTATGTACACTTTCTAGGGAGACAATTTCATAAGAATCATCTTGCAACATGGTAATCATGCTATTGGTATAATCAGACATGTTCAAGATAACTATTTTGCCACCTTTGTCAGCAGGTCTAATGATAATGCTAGAATCATTCTGTAATTTATTCAAACAAAGCCTTTCTTTATATGAGAGATTATCTCTTGTTTTAAATATTTGTCTAGTATCTCTGCCACCATAATAGTTATACAATTCATCTTCTGTTAATTTAACTTAAGCTTCCAAAAGAGGTTGGTGAACTGGTGTGAAGTCACTTAAGTTCTTAAAAACAAAATTATTGTCCTGTAATGCATTAATATTAGTGTCCTTATAAAGGAACTTCAGCATGACATTTCTACAAAAGATTCTTAGATTGACGATGGTATCAACTAGTCTGCTCTGATTTTTGGGAATAAAGTTCAGGCCTTTGCTCAAGAGCTGAATCTCCTCAGAGGTAAGTGTAATATCAGATAAATTATAAACTAACGCTTGTTGGTCCATATTTTTTTGAGAGTTTTTTGTGTTGCAAACTCCTCTGAGAGTTTCCTCTTCTGTCTCCCCCTGCTTAAGGAGCGTCCTCTGTCTACTTTTTTACTGTGAATCTGAGCGTTTACCTGCCCTAGTGGATTTATTTTGCTATTCTATTATACAAACAATGTTTAAAATGTGTCCCTAATTTTTTGGCTTTTGTCCCAGCCCCCCAACTAAATTTTGGCTTTTTCCAGATTTCTTGTGCTTCAAAGTTGAGAGATACAGTTGAGTGTCGAGTGGATTTTACAAGGAACTGAGAGCTTGAAGAGAAGTTTAATGCTGCTTATGCTGAGTCTGCTTGTATTGTTAATAGCACAACAGGTAGTGTACTTGCTTTTGATGCATAAGGCTGTGGGTTCTACTCCCACAGTATATAGATGCATTGCTGATACTGTACTGTGTTGTACTTTTAAAGGGGGTGGATGCTGCAGTCCTCAGAATGTCCTCTTTGGTGGAGATACCTAGTAACGATGAACCTGTTATGAGTTTGCCATCCATTCCCTATTGCACAGTCACTAGCTTATCATTTTTTATTGTAACATGGGCAATTTATTCCTCAATGGCAACAGGCACTTTATTTGTAGATGAAACAATGAAATATAAAGTTGTTTGCTAGCAGCAACCTCTTCATTAGTTACAGATGTCTTTAATGTAGAATTATTCAAATGACTTTTACTTCTGCAGAGATTGTGCATATTTACTGATACTGGTGGACTGTAGAAGTTTGAGTAGACTTTTATGATGGAAATGTTCTGAACTGGGCAGTTTTGTCATTATTAGTGCATGCATTGTGTTTCATTGTTTACTGGAAAAATGTTCAAAACAATAAATTTAAAATGCCGTCTAACAGCTGTACTGTATTATACAAGGAATATAATTTAATACAATAAGGAAGGTGTATCAAAGAACACATGTATGTTTCCTGTGCAAGGGGCCTTTGATTTGAAAACAGCCCAAAGTTAATCTTTATCTGCCACTGGCCAGATATATTTTCTTTGAATGTGGGTTTCAATGCTGTTTCAATGAATGTGAGTTTCAAGGGCAGAGAAGTTTTAATGCTAAGTCTATTAGCATTGTGAGACTGCATTGCTTTTAGCAGATGTCTATTAGTGTTTGTGCTGTAAAATGTAAAATAAAACTTTTAAATGAAATCCAAATCATCGTAAAAGTAAAGCAGTATGCACATTACAGTGCTTACGGTAACTGGGGTGAAATAGCCAAGTAATGGGACATTGGAATAGCTGCAGGGGGAGGCCCCATTCAAACATGATTTTTGGCGGAAACTCAGAAAGCCTCGCTTGAACTATCACTCTTAACTGTCCAGATCTTTGCAGAATGAATAGATTTTTACTTCTTATTTTTGGTTTGTTCGTCATAAAATTTGTGCTTTTCTGGCAAATTGTTTAGAAATGAAGTCACTAAATAATGACAGGCATTGAGTTTCAGACTTCATACTCTTCAGAAAAATGCATGCTAAAGCAAGACCTGTTGTTCTGTCAACTGACTAAGTTTATACAAGAGCAATTTTTAGTATTGTTTGTATGTTCCCCCAATATATTTGGCCTTGTCCAGATTTCCTGCATTAACAGGATGAGAGGTACATGCAAATAAATCACTTTAAAGAATTAGGTACATCCAAACCTCTCAACTGTCCCGGATTTTGGCTCAAAATGTTGCTCTCCCCCTAATAATGTCTCCGCAAAATGGGAAATTTGGAAGAAAACGTGGAGGGTTTCCAATTAATAAATAATTGTAATGATCAGAGTTATAGACTACTGCAAGATCACACCTCCTCACTACCCTTATGTATGCCTCCCCTGTACTCACCAACTAATCCAATACCGATCTCAACAAATTATCAGGATGTTACAATCATATAGCCAGATTCACTACTTGCATGGCTTTTAGGACCCACCGTTGCCAGATCCTCAAAGCACTGGAATGGCTAGAGTATCCTACCCATCTACAGTTCAACCAGCTTATAGTAGCACAGAAAATAGTCCATCAACCTGATAACACCCCTGCCCTCAAAAATATTCACACCCTCTCAGAGTGCCCCAGCCCATTACACTCAGCTGATAAACTATTGATACTGATCCAAAACTCCAACAACTCCGCAGGCGATGCTATATTTGCCAACTCAACCGGTTAAATCTGGAATCTACTCCTACTACCATTACCAAGGAAACCTCACTACCCCTATTTAAAAGAGAACTCAAAAAATACCTCACATCTCATTGGCTGTGCTCTTGTTCTAAACCTAACACATTCACTAATACATGTCCTGCTACCCAACCTGCTGTTTAGCCAAGTATATATGCTACGTAGCATTTGAATGTCTAAGCACTGTGAATTATGAAATCTGAATGTATTCTATGTTCATATTTTCTGCCAATCAGATGTAAGTCTGCACATTGTATATATTGATATCTGCCTGTATTCTTTGTCTATATTTTTCTAAACATGTCTGCCTGAGTTTATCACTCAGTGATGTATGTACTGTCTCTTTTTTGGTATGTGGAGCTTTTCTCTCCAGGCCTATGCTGAAAATGGACATATATCCAGTTGGACTATCCCAGTCAACAAATGTAAAATAAATAAATAAATAAAATAAATAAATAATTTCAGAAATGCATGTAGATTCTCTTATTTTGTCAGCTGCTCAAGTTAACAGTACTAATATTAAAAAGTATCCCTTCTTTGATAGGTTCCCAGCTGTATTGTGTGGTTATTTTACATTTTTGCATCACATTTTTGGTCCATTTTTCATAAAATTGTGGTTTTCTGCAAATTATTGGCAAATCATTAAAGATTAAAGTTAGAAAATAATGACAGACATTTGAGTTTCAGATTACATACCCTTCAGAAAATTCATACTAATGCAAGACCTACTATTCTATTATCTTTTTAAGTTTATAAGAGCAATAATTAAAAATTGTCCGTATTTTTGGTCCTTTGTCCCACTTCTGTTTATGGCTTTGTCCAGATTTCTTGCTCTAAGGCTGAGAGGTATGACAAATGTGTCAGGGCCATCACCATCAGCCAGAGACATCTCAAATTGTGACATACTTGTTGCACCCCACTCCCCCACGTAGTGACTCTGGATGTGTCCAAGCAAGCCAAGGGGCAGTTATGCAGTGTAAGAGTGCATAGTATCCCTCCATCCAAGGTAGACACAAGTACTATAGTGACTTTACATCTGTCCTTGATTTTGCAGAATGTTCTGGTATTCTGTCATATTTTTATATTGTTGATTTATACTTCTTATTCAGAAAATGGATGTCATTGCAGTGCCTGTTACTCTGTGTTTAAGTAGCAATGCTTTAATGACCATCAGGTAAACTTGTTTGAGACTGTAAGATGCAAGTAAGCTTTCATTAGCATACTGTTAAGGAATTACCAACATTGAAAGCCTTTTTGTTGTTGCTATGCAGAGAATATTTACATAACTAGATAACATATAAGCCTTAGGTATTTAAATGCATAAGACAGTATTTGTAATAAAGGACAGGATTACAGTACCTTCAGGAGCTCATTACAGTTGCTGGAGACTTGCAGTCATCTTTGCAGGCTTTACCCGTAAACTAAACAAAATGCCAATCTATCATGTGTGGTCCATAACTTGTGCAGTAATCCTTTAAGCCATTTATCTTGAGCTTGTTTCTTGTTTGCTGTTCATTTTTTACTTTGATCATGTTTTCCCCATGAAGTAAGTAGGCAGTTGTCAGGCAGCAGGTCTTTTTTGGATAAGAAACATTTTCCAAGTGGGGGGTATTGCTACTTTTAGCATGTTACTTGGTACTTTTATAAAGCTGAATATAAATTATAATTAGAACTGCAGTGCAAGGGGAAGTGGTTTGAGTTGAGTGCTGCTTGTTTTTTTATACTTGATTTTGACTGGCATTCCAGTAATCTATTTAAAAACTAATTTATTTTTTCATGCTTCACAACCTTTTTGTTTCTATCTAGATATTAAGTAGGCTGTCATGTAGCCAATGCATTGGAATACTTTTTTTCTTCTACAATTCATTTTATCTTGATTGGACTCTCATAATGACAGTTTCACAGTGACTCCCAGAGCAACGTATTTAATTAAAGTCCCAGTTTTTGCATTTTTTAGCATATCCCCATCCCTTTCTAATTGACCACACCCCTTCCCATTGGCCCTACCCATTCAGCTGTTTACTGCAGCCCCCTTTGATTTGAAGTCACCAGCCACCACTAAATTCTACCCCATAGCCATCCTTTCCCCCTTGCAAAAATCTTAGAAAAATGCATCCGCAATCAACTTATTAGCCACTTCCTTAGTCACAACCTCTTATCCAGTTCTCAACATGGTTTTAGACCCAAGCATAGTACTAGTACTGCCCTAATAACTTTCACTAACACCATTCATCATCTCATAAATGAAGGTCATCATGTCTCATCCAGTTTTTTCAACATGTCCAAAGCCTTTGACACCATTTCACATCAACTACTTCTTAACAAATTTTCATCCTACGGACTCAGTTCATCTTTCCTAACCTGGTTCCATAGCTATCTTTCCAATTGACAACAGGTTACAACATGGGATAACAAGCTGTCCTTCCTACTCACCATCTCAGACAGTGTTCCCCAAGGCTCCATACTTAGTCCTCTCCTCTTTATTATATTTACAAATAACCTTAGTTCTGCAACTCAACTGGCCTGCATTGCCATATACGCTGATGATGATGCTCTAATCTGTTCAGCCCCCACCCCCCAGGAACTTCAACTAAAAATGCAAACTGCTTTCTGGGATATAGAAAAATATCTCCCAGATCATCAACTAATACTAAATCCTAAGAAAACTTAGTTAATAGTTTTTAGAAACAAAATGTCAAAACCATGCCAGTCCCCTCTCTCCATCCTCTCCTCTAATGGAACCAAGATAGAACACACAAACCAGACTAAATTCATGGGTGTCACAATAGATGATAATCTAAAATGTGATAAAGACATCACTATGACAATCAAAAAGGTCCATATCAAACTGGGCACCCTCTACTAGGCTAAACCATACCTTACTCTAAATGCCAGGTTGACCACTGCTCGATCACACCTAATATCCTCCCTACTCTACAGGTCTCTCATCTTCACAAACCTGTGTAAGTCCGACCTCAATAACTTAGAATCCTGCTGCAATAAAATTGACAAATTTGTCTCTAATCATCCTCATAGATCCCACCACTGCATAGCTCTTTTCCCAACTCAACTGGCTAGAGCTCCCTAACCTTTTATCACTCAATCAACATACCATGGCCCACAGAATTCTCCACCAACCCAACTACTGCCCTGTACTTGCCAATCTAGTCCAATACAGTTCCAATCCCAGGTCCCTCAGATCTTCCGACAAACTTATGCTAAAAGTTACCCACTCCCACAACCAACATGGAGACTTCCTCTATTCTTATAAAAAAGCCAAACTTTGGAACACTCTCCCACAGCCCATCTACAAAAATCCTATCTTTCATGAGTTCAAAATACTTCTAAAAGGCTACCTTGCTACTCATTGGCTTTGCTCCTGCCACACTCCTGGCTAAACATTTCCCAGCTCCAGTACTTAACTAATCCTTACCTAACTCCTATCGCTCTTCATTTTGCTTCTATCTCTTCCTTTTCCAACTTCTTCATTTCATCTTTATTCTGCACTGCCTATTTCACAACTACTTTCCACTGCCCTGTAGTATATGGTTTCTCATATACTAAGCTCAAAAATTGTTCTTTGTAAATAGCAACTGACTTAGTACCAATGTTAGCAGTCACATTCGCACTATTACTATTTGTGTCTGCAGTATTTTACATATGTATACTCTATTTGTATTCCTTTATATATAATCATTAGTGTTAACATTGTTATTTCTTGGAACTTTTCTCCCCAGTTCTCCACTGAAAATGGGCTCCTGGACCAGACAGACATTACCCGGTTAACAAATGTAATAAATAAATAAATAAACAAATAAATAAATAAATGTTACCGCAAAGTGTAGATCACATGTACACTTAGTGTTAATCTTTCTGAGTGACAAGAAAGCACATAAAATGTAATAAGAATGTTCTTGAATATATATTGTGTACACTACACTTAGTGTAGGCTTTATTGTATCTGGCCTGAGATCATTTCTTACTTAACTAGCCTTTAAAATGAAATAAAGTTTTACATTCAGTATATTTCTTTGACATCAATTTAGCACATTAGCCCATAAAGACACTGACTACAGACAAGTTAAAAAACTGCTGGTGCTGATTTTATGGATTTGTAGTGGCACTACTCTGACTTAAATATGATTTTAATGAAGCGCAATGCCAGTTCTCTGACTTAACATTCTACTAATTTATTAAAGTCATCCAGCTTTTTAGTGAAGAATTCAAATATTTAGCCATAATTATTCTAAATTATAAAGCATCTCTATGCTTAGTCATACACATAATCATCTGATAATGATTCCCTCACAGCATGCCTTTCCCATATTCACTTCACTGATGAATCAAACTGTAACAGAGGAACTTAACTTTGAATGAAGAGGTGTATCTGCTTGTGTGTGTGTGTGTGTGTGTGTGTGTGTGTGTGTGTGTGTGTGTGTGTGTGTGTTATATACAGGTATACCGTATATCCTTCAAAGTGTGTGTGTGCACGTTTGTGTGAGAGAAAGAGGGAATGTGCATGCAAGTGCGCATATTACCCTAATATTTGGGTGCATATGAAATGCTGAACATTACCTGGAAGGTGAAATATAGTATAAAATACAACACAATACAATAATCGGGAGTTAGTATATCACTCTGTTTTGATTATTATATTCATTCTTCCAATATATTGCTGTTACTTTACTCAGTCTGCTTTCTTTTAAAATAAACAGATTTCTTTACAACCACTTTTATATAAGAGGTCTGGAAATGAATAATATTTTTATTTCAGAACATGCAATTTTACAATGTACAAACATTATGTCTGTGAGATACAATTTTATGATTTTAGAAATGGTCCAATATTTTTTTCTATTTTAACATAGTGTGTTTTGAGTGATTTTTTTTTTTATTACACTAGTAGTAACAGTAGTAGATTTTTTATGGTCATATTTTATATATTGTACTTAATGTACCTTTAAATCTAAATGTATTCAATATTTAATTGATAGATTAGTAATTATGTTTTGGGTAAAGAGCATTATATAAGAGGATAATTGAGTATATTTATTCTGAAGATGTCTTCTGTTGAATAGGATGAAAGTACCCAATATCTGTTGGAAATAAATGCCATTTTGAGAATTGTTTTTAGGCTTGGAAATTCTCAGTTCACACTGCTTATGTTGCTGTCTTCCTGTGTTATTAGTTGCCCTAGTAATGCTTCAATCTGGATTTTAAATTTGTTTTACTTATTCATTCTCATTTTTCTTCTACTCCTTCAGTTTATGGCATCTGTCTTCTGGTGCATGTTCTACTACTTTATACGGTGCCTTTTGTAGTTATTGTTTTCATACTCAAAAAAAACTTAACTTCTAATAACTATGTTTATCTCCTCACTTGTCATTTATCTCTTGCTTAGTTTACACGTTTTATCTCTGGTCTTCCTATGACTTAGAACATTACCCTCATTTGTTTTTTCACTTTCTACTGATTTTGCTATTTACCTCTCCCAAGTTTCACCTGGTCTACTTTAGCATTTTCTACATTATATTTATACCGCTACTGATCTCCACAACTTCAGTTCATTGGCCAGGACTCAGTGACAGGCCTGACTACCAGCAGTAAAGCTGCAGTAAAAATAGTATTTTAGCATGACCATGGAAACCACACATTCAGACAGACATTAGCTGCAATGAGGAAAGACTACATTATCAGCTAATTTGCATGTCTCTGAATCATGAGATTCCATTGTGAGACATAAGGATGCCCTGTCACCAACAAGGAGAAAATTATGTTTAGTTAGCTATCGGGGCCAGGATCCACCAAGTCATTCACACTCAGGTCATTGAACCACAAGAACCAGTATGACTCAGTCATAGCCTATGTGGGTATAAATGATCTGAGATGTACCTCCTTGGACTATACAAAGAAAGACATTATGGAGATCTCATGCCACAGGCTGGTATGAGCCTAGTATTGGACAGCATTCTACCTTCAGCAAGGATGATCCACTATATGAACTGTAGATGACTGACTCTAATAATTAGCTTAGCTTGTGGTGTCATTTGAAAGGGGCTCATTATTTATCAGCATGGGATGATATGGTCAACAAACCTTATTACTTTGCTAAGGATGGCCAGCACTTGTCCCAGACCTCTCAAACAATTGGGGACAAATTTCAACAGAATAAGGGATAAGTCAAGAAAAAATCAGGGACAATCAGGGACACTTTTAAAATATTAGTGCTATTAACTTGAAACATTGACAGAATCAGAGCATATGAATTAATGCACATTTTCTGAAGTAAAAGAAGTTTATAACTCTTAATTATTGTCATTATTCATTAAGTGTAATTTACCACCTTTCCTCCAAAAGTCACTAGTTTTATGAGGGATTAAGAGGGACAGAGTTAAAATCTGAGTCAAAATCAGGGACAGTTGAGAGGTATGACTTGTCCCCACTAAGCCATTGTCCTCCCTTACAGTGCTTTTTTAGAAAATGTGAACTTTAGAACATTTGCACTTTAGTCGTATACCTGTTGTTGGACTATATATTAGTACTCAACAAGAATACAAAAATGATTGCTACAATATATAGAATTTTGGCAGGATGCCTGACACATCTATAGGCCTAGTCTGGAGATAATACATCTATCTACATAAATGTGTATGTGAACATGTGTGTTTGTGTGTGTATGTGCAATTATTGTAGTTCAGTTCAGTTTAGTCAGGAAGAACTACAAACGGTGAATATAGAGTAAATCAGTGGCACATACATTCCGGGCATCTCAGTGATGAGAAGAGCTCTTCATGGGCACACAGCTAAAAGAAAAATTTAAGTCGGGGTGAGCATAAACAGAATAGACACTGCTTTCTTAGAGGAGTAGTACTCCAATACTTCTAAAGACATCTAACTAATGTGTAATCGTAAAATTACCTGGAGACTATAATCATTCAGTATATTTAAACAAGACTTTGGATTTCTGTAGAGAATAATTTGAAACCCAGGGACAGAATGCTGCATAATTTCTTTCTTGCATAATTCATGAAACTTCACTTTGTGGATTCTCTGCCTGACTGTTTCTTGACTAACAGTTGTCACCCTAGCAGTCATAAACCTACAGACTTTTGTGAGGAGAACAGACTGCAGAGACATTGTTGGTCTTCTCTAATTTTATAAATTTATATGGTTGTTTGTCCATCACATCTCATCCTAAGGAACTCCAGGGCAGCAGTTTAGACTGTGACATGATACTGTAAGCTATTTTATTTTGATCTAACTGGATTGCTTGCAAAATATGTTTTTGAAAATGTGATAGGCCAGCCATGAGTTAATTGGGACAGTACTTTCTTATGTTACATCACCATTTTTGGTAGGAAACTCAGATAACCTTCCCATTATGGTCATATATTAGAATTCATTTATGTTAAGCAGTGGAACACATACAGTATCCAGTATATTCAATTTTTACACATGAAACATTTCAAAATAATAAAGCTAGCTGAAATCAGTATATCAATTTAGAATATAGTACATCCTCTAAAGAGAGTATTATTGGAAAGGCTTTAAATAAATAAATAAAATAAAAATGTTTTCCATTAAATACCTCTGTCCATTATATTCACGCAATAACCATGGTGTGTGTGTGAGTGTGTGTGTGTGTGTGTGTGTGTGTGTGTGTGTGTGTGTGTGTGTGTGTGTGTGTGTGTGTGTGTGTGTGTGTGTGTGTGTGTGTGTGTGTATGTGTGTGTGTGTGTGTGTGTTGGTCTACTTTATTGAATCCAGCTTCACCGAACCCACTTCATCTAATCTTCATTATATCAATGTTCAATGTCCCGGAACAATGGAAATGAACCCTGGGAAAGTAACCACTCGACCACCAGGACAAAACAACAAACAGCAAAACTAAAAAACCCCTCCAAGAGGGGGTCTTGAACCCCACACTCCCCGATATGGGGGGGCGCCAAACCCTACCTCCGAACTAACTATACCAGCTTTGAGATCGCACTACAGTGGAGGAAGGGCAAGGTTCACCATGGTGGCCAAGTAGTTCCTTTCCCAGGGTTCATTTTCATAGTTCCGGGAGTTCAATATAATGAAGATTCGATAAAGTGGGTTTAATTAAGTCAGATTCGATAATGTGAAAGTTCGATGTTTTAAAGTAGACCCATATATATATATATATATATATATATATATATATATATATATATAGGTCTACCTGATAACACCGACGTGCCAAAACACCAACGAAATAACTGACACGACAAAACCGAAAGAAACCGAAAGTTCAAAAACACGAAACTTCACATGCCCGACAAACCACAATCCCAACAATCAACAAAACAAATACCTTTCCCGAAAAACACACACACAACACAAGCACACCAAAAACCTTACAAACCTACACTAAACCTTACATACACAACTATCTATGCACTAGCCTTAACCCAAACCCTAACCCTAAGGTCCATCACTATCGCACACTTACCTTACCCGCACCCTAACCCTAACTCACTTAATGCGCCCCTAACCCTTAAGTCCGTCACTATCGCACATTGACCTTACCCGCACCCTAACCCTAACTCACTTAACCTGCCCCTAAACCTAAAGTCCGTCACTATCGCACACTTACCTGACCCGCACCCTACCCTAATGTCCGTCACTATCACACACTTACCTTACCCACACCCTGACCCTAATGTCCGTCCCTATCCCACACTTACCTTAACATGTCGGTGTTCTCAGCGTCGGGATTCTCAACTTTCGATCATCTCCGTTGTCGATCTTCAGGTGTCAGTGTTCTCATTTTTGGCATTGTGGACTTTCGGTGTTTTCAGGTAGACCCATAGATATATATATATATATATATATATATATATATATATAGATATATATATATATATACATATACACACACAACACACACACACACACACACACACACACACATACATATATACTTTTATGTATATGATTGCATCTGTAAAATAAATGTGCTCATGTGTATATTGTATATTTACAAGTAGTCAGCTGTCGCTTAATTCTCGTTATAATGGAATATCAAAAATCTCCCAACAAATACATATTTCTAGATAGATGTACACACACCAGTAATGTGTGCTAGTAGATTCAAGTATTGCAGAGGTATGGAGATTGCCTTGTGGTTATGCAACTGTAGAGCTAATAAATAATATGGGGTGCATGATCAAGACCCTGTACTTCTCATATGAGGAGGACCCACCACAAAAATTACTTTTTTTTTTTTTGGAACGGCAAAAGTTATAAGTTCTTTCTGTAGTGTGCTGTTAGAAATCAACATTTGGGGACTAAGTTATTTTATGTTTGGATTAGTTCTGTGCATAACAGTATAGATTTATTTATACAACTTTTTGCAGTTAGTGTCAGTTTGCAGATGTGTTTGTCATTTACTTTTGGTGACATGAATCTGGTTTTAGTAATGATCACTACTTGACTCTTTTGTCCCTGGGTTTCCCATGGATTGCGAATGTGATCACTGACAAACAGTTTTATACACACGCACACATACACACACACACACACACACACACACACACACACACACACACACACACAAAAGTATGTGATGCAGAAATGAAACAGTCAACTGCCATATAGTTAGTTTCACAGTAAATTATTTATAATCCATAAATTAGTGAATTGTAGTTATTTCTATGTTTATTAGTCGGAATGTTAAATGCATCTGAGAATTTCAAAATGTGTACTTCATGCAATTATGCTTATCTCTACAAGTAGTATAAGCACTGAAATCTTATTTGCGTATTCTTATTGTTTATTTGAATTATAAAAATCAGCTTAAAAATTGGTACTTTGTAAAACTCTAAAATATGGAACTGTCATGATTATTTATTTCATAATCACATGCTTTCAAGTAGTTGGGCCAATGTACGCATGAGCTATATTTATTTATTGACATTTGATTACCAGGAATGTCTGCAGATCCCTAGAAAAAAAAAACTCCAAAAGATTACAGAAAAATTCTAAAAACAATAATTTTATAATTTTCAAAAACAAATTAAAAAACATCTATAGTTTGAATAATTACCCAGATGAGACCTAATATTCTAACACTGGTTAAAACTGATACAACTTATATTACTATGATTTAATATTTAGAGAAATTTCAGACAGTTTATAGAAATGAAAGATAAGTTACTATAGTACAAACAGGAACTGCAATATGAACTAAGAGAAAACACAGGATTACGGTATATTTAGATAGAGAGTCAAATGATAGAAATTGATTGAAGTAAGGAAGACAGTGAAGAAGGGAGAGTAAGGTGTAAGGTATAGATAGGTATTACTGTATATCCTTCATTTGACTTTGAACAAGAACAGCTGCTTTATACTCAGCATGTTCTCTAAAAATACAACACGTGATTAAAGGCTTCAAAATATTTTAATTGTTTTTATTTAGAAAGTTTGGTGTATACAAAGTTGATCTAACTTTTGTTTCTTTTGAAGTTTAGTTATCACAAATGAGCCCATCACTTTTGCCATCATATATGTGAATTGTGTGTGCATTCATTGTGTCATAATCAGAGTTATATTTATTTACTTACTTATAAAATGGTCGGGGAGTGCACATCAATCAAATTGCTTGTTATCTGTGCAATAAGTGTGCTCCATACTTGTATGAACATTTGTGCAGGCCATCAAAACCTAACATCCTGTCATAATTGCCTTTAGAAATAACACTGGCAGACATATTTTTACTTAGCACCAACTCTGAACTGCCATGGAAGAAGATTCTGCAGTCTACTTCTGTATATCTTCAACAAAAAAGCAGGAGATACTCAATGCAAGAAAGACAATCTGGAAACAAGTATGTTACCACAGAAACTCAGTGTCAGGACTCCACTAGAAAATGAATGATAGATGAAAAAAATGCACATTTAAAAATGTTTTAAAACAACTACATATGACTCTACCAAAGCTTAACATTCTGATCTAAGATTTTCAAACTATAATCTATGACCTATCAAATTCTAAATAATGACATTGGACTTGTGCAGGATAGACTGAAATATTATTTGTAAAACTGACTGTGAAATGACATTTGCAAGTGAAACTGCACAGTCACACAGCAGTTAGAAGACCCACCAAAAATTACTACTCGTACATTTTCATAGCCAAATTCTACAAAATTAAAACAATATAGCCCTTCAAAACAATTACAGAGTTAAAAATGAGCAGCACGGTTTTTATTTCCTTTATTTTCAGGAAATGTCCATAATCCTGCCAAAACTTTTGCATAATGGTTAAGGCATTCACATCATACACACAAAGTACAGGGTTTGATTTTTACTTTTGGTAGGCTTAAAATGGCCTTTTAGGGCAATTAACCTAGTATGAACCTATGAGTCATCATAATCTCAACTATGATACTGCATCTGCGCAAATTAAATATAAAATGTGATTTTATGTAAAACATTTCCAATTGGATCACAAAAATAACTTTGGTAAACATTTTATTTCAAAATTCCATATAGGTAAAATGTTCTAATTCTGCACATACATCAACTGGCTAAAATTTAAGTGAAAAAAATACACACACACACATATATATATATATATATATATATATATATATATATATATATAAATATAGGACTTTTGATCGAAAGATCAAATGTCCGAATCCATAATTACCAAACATATTTTACCGAAAGCGCTTATGGTAAAGTATGTTAAAAAAATAAACATTAAACCTAACATTTTCCCTTATCCACACCATAGTGCAACCGACACAACAACGAGCATACTTATCCTAAAGTGCTGCTTCGGTGAACAGCACTTTTGGTTAAGTATGCTCGGTGATTTCTGCTTCGGTGGACAGTGCATTTGGGGATCTGTACGGATTCCATATATATATATATATAGATATATATATATATATATATATATATATATATATATATATATATATATATATATATATATATATATATATATATATATATATATATATATATATATATATATATATATAGTAAGCTCTGTTTTCAAGAAATCTAAAAAAAAAATCTATTAAAATTTAACATTTTGAGCTCACATTATTAATAAAACATCCACTAACCACTGCCACTACCTTAACTATGAAAGTGTATTTGTTTAACTTCGATACAAAAATGTAAGTTATAAAAGTGACTATGATATGCTGTTTTCAAAGGGAATGGCTCAATAAGATGCAACGCTTTCACAGAAGGATCCCTGCAATTACTACCCTGAAAAACGCATAACATAATTCAACATAGTGAAAAAGTAATGGCACATCAGAAGGGTCCTCTAAGGATAAATGCCTCTCATTTAATCCACAATTGATTACTGAAACCCAAAACATCTAAAACCTTGGGAGACCATTAGTTGAAACAGTGAATACTCAATGTCATAAAACAATTTTTGGGGAGAATAGCCCTCCTCCCACAGACCCTACCATTGGTACAAGACCCACACCACAGAACTATATTCTAACTCAGACTGTACCATATCAGTGAAGAGGGAGAAAATAACGACAATGCAACACTCTCCATCTGAAGCTTTGCCAGGCCTAAACACTCTGTCACTCTGACACAATGCTGCTAATCTGTCAGGTTCAACATTCAACAGGCCAGCAACACAAATGAGGCCTCTCTAAGCACAGTAATCAATTAGCTAAAACAGTCAGAGATACTGCTCTACAATCTTCTTCTTCTTTCAGATTTTCCCGGTTAGGGGTCACCACAGTGGATCATCTGTCCACTCATGATTGGCAGTGGTGTTTTACAGTGTCGAGTTGCCAGCCTGGCACCCAACCTTCCAAAGAAGGCACACACATGCACACACTCACACCTAGGGCCAATTTTAGAGTATCCAATCCACCTACTGCATGTCTTTGGGATGTGGGAGGAAACCGGAGCACCCGGAGGAAACCCACGCGACCACAGAGAGAACATGCAGACTCCGCACAGAAGGCACTCCAGCCGAGAATCGAACCGGAGAATCTCTTGCTAAGAGGTGGCAACGCTAACCGCTGCATGACCGCGGCCGCCCAGGTACTGCTCTACAATAAAATACATAATTTAAAATTTTTTAACATGGAAAACAGTTTCCTATCTGCTTCATTCATGGTCTGTCTGTTATATTCATTGTACTATTACAACTTTCTGTGTAAGACAAATGATTATCTTTGCATTCTATGTTTCACTTCTAGTTTATGCATCTCAAAAGACTGGATTCTTTTCCTTTTACAATAGTGATACATTTGTATTACTGATTTAGCCATTCATTATATTTTAAGGTACTTTTGGTTAATGGGTTTGTCTGACTGGGTTTGGTCAAAAAATCCTTTTCAGCAGAGCCTCATGGAGATAAAGCTTCAACATATTAAACACTTTTAAACAGGCCTTCAGTAATATACATGAACAGACATTGTCATATGCATTAACAATTTCACATTCATTTGTTAATAAGTTTGCATTCATATGAAATAAAGACAATTATTAAAGCATAAAAGATAATTATGTATTAATAGATATTGAACACTGAAGATATGAAGAGGTGTATTAGTGGGTTTGTTGGGTTCCTATTAGAATGACGAAAACGCATTTTGTCGAATGTGTTTTCATCGACACATGTAGGGCGAACAGGCAAAACAGCGAAGCGGCTGTTCAGCGAATTCTTTCCCTGGGAAAGAAGTCGCTTGACCGCTTTGTTGCTTTGCCTGTTCTGTAGTGTAGTGTGGTCCCTTGTCTGGTATAGCTCCCGAGCGTGATTGTGCAACAGTTACTGACCTTAGGGTTAGGGTGCAGGTTAAGGTAAGTGCATATGTATGAAAGTGTTTACTGTTTTTTATTTTGCATTAGATGTATGATTGAGTTACATGTGTATGTGTTTTCAGCTGTTTACTTTTGTTTTGGGGGGGGTAAGATTAGGATTAAGATAAGTGTGTATGTGTTTGGAACTGTTTATGTAAAAGTGCGAGAGTTACTGACCTTAGGGTTAGGGTGCGGGTTAAGGTAAGTGCATATGTTTTAAAATGTTTACTGTTTTTTTTTTCGTTTGATGTATGGTTGGGTTATGTGCATATGTGTATTTAGTTGTTTACTGTTTTTTTGGGGGGTATAATTTGGGTTAGGGTATGTGTGTATGTGTTTGCAAGTGTTTCTTTTTTTTGGGGGGGGGGGTTGGAACAGCGATTTCTTTCCTTAGGAAAGAAATCACTGTTCTGTGGTTTCGACATTTTCAACGTTCGCTGAATATGTTTCGATGAAACAACATTCGCTTTTTCGGCGTTTGGTGTTTTAATATGAACCCAGTTTGTCCAATAGATAATGTATCATGTGGTTACTACTTAGAAGTTCAAAGAAATGAAGGTGAGGGAAGGAACTAGGTACGGCAGAAAATGTTAACACTGCAGTTAAAAGGTGTGGTATAATTTATATTATATTATATTATATTATATTATATTATATTATATTATATTATATTATATTATATTATATTATATTATATTATACAGCTTCTTCAGTCCATACTTTTGCCATAATGATCCTTTCTGGGTTGTATGTCTAAACACTTCTGTGGGCTTTCTGCAGTTCTAGCTTTGGTCTCAGTTCTTTATGAATTCCATTCTCTCTTATCCAGTTAAGACCCTTATGTCTAGCACTTTTTTTACCACACTCACAGCAATTTTTGCACTTTATGCACTGACATCTGTACATACATTTTGCTTCTAAATTTGATTATTCTTAGCAAAAGTATTTATTTTCTTTCATGCTACACATGCTCCATATACTTTGTTGAATACTGCTGCATGTGAGAATACTCTTTTCCTAATTTATCTATACCATCTTTTACTTTTTTCATTCATCCATACTTGTTTGCTGTATTTTTCAATTTCTGCATTCTTCTTTATTAACAATCTCTGTTTGCTAGTGTTTTATTGTGTTCATTCTGTGCTCAGTCCTCAAAATATGTTGTATGATTTGCTGAAATGTCAAAGTACATTATAAAAAAAAAAAAAGTTTGTATAGGGTCAGTTTTGGCTCAGCTAATTCTTTCCTCCTTACTTGGCCATGGCAATATAATTAGTTATTTAGTCTAGCTTACATTGTTATTCTGAAAGACCTCACAGTCAATAATTAAAGAAATTAGTGTATGATAACTGAGCTTGTATAGTTCTTATTTTCAGTTTTGGTTTCAAAGTGACTGCTCATCTTGTTGACTACATATTTGAATTTGTCATCTGTTCCTTTTATGAAGTCATATATATCATGCACATGCTCACTTGTTATGGGAAAAATAATAGTCTGCAAACCCTTTTTAACCATAATGCATTTGTGTTGTTTTGAAATCTAGTTGCACTTGGCTTATACTGTGAGTTTGTATTTTTTACATTATAGTCTGTTTGGGTCTATATTAGAACATCAAAGTTTTAAAACATTGAATGTTCTAATATCGACACCAAAACAGCGAACGCTGAAAATAGCGAAGCTGCAGAACACCGAATTTTTTCCTAGGGAAAGAATTCGGTTGACCGTTTCTGTGGCTTCGCTATTTTCAGCACTGTGGTGGAAAGTTACAGGTTGGGTTCAGGTAAGTGTGCAATTGTGCGGACGTTAGGGTTAGGGCACGGGTTAGGTGAGTTAGGGTTAGGGCGCGGGTGAGGTGAGTGTGCGATAGTGACAGACTTTAGGGTTAGGGCGGGTTAGGTGAGTTAGGGTTAGGGCACGGGTGAGGTGAGTGTGCGATAGTGACAGACTTTAGGGTTAGGGCGTGGTAGGTGAGTTAGGGTTAGGGCGCGGGTCAGGTAAGTGTGCGATAGTGACGGACCTTAGGGTTAGGGTTTGGGTTAAGGTAAGTGGATAGATAGTAGTGTATGTACAGTTCAGTGTTGGGTTAGATGTAGGATTATAAGTGTATGTGTGTGGATTGCTGTATTTTTTGGTGTGCTTGTGTTGTGTGTGTGTTTCTCGGAACAGCATATTTTTTCCCAGGGAAAAAATTCGCTGTTCTGAGCTTTCAATGATATCATATTTCGAGATTCCAAGGTCGAGCTTATGATGTTCGATGTTTTGGAATTTCAATAATATGATATAGACTCGTCTGTTTAAGTATTGTCAGGCTTGGAATCTTTATAGACCTATGGTTTATTTTTTCTATTTTCTTAAATTTAATCTGATCTTGTTTCCTTTGACTGTTTAAAACACATTTTGCTTGTTTACCACCATATTAAAGGGTCAGTCTAGCTAGCTGTATAAGTTTGCTTGTGGTGGCGTTGTACTTGGGACATCTTTTACTGTGCTTTTACATTAGTAGGACTAAGATTATTCATCTAGTGGTAGTAGGTGTTTGGCTAGTCTGTATGAGTTCAGAAACGCACAGAAGGGCTCTAAGTGTACTTGTTTTATTGAACAGAGGGGGCAGAAGTCAGGTTTCTGTATTTTCAGCACTGGTATACATTCAGCATGTTTACGTGGTTCTACATTCATTTCCACACAGTTCAGCAAACCTTGTCATCCTAGCCTGTGCTCCAGGAGAGCTTTACTGCATCCAGTCTCATGCTAGCAAAACTAAGTACTTTTTATTGATAAAATGCATGTTTTAACTAATTTAAACAAACTGTTGCTATTCCATTGTTTTATTTGTTTATTTAACTGCTCTTTTACTTGTAAAAGGTCATTTCTTCTTACTGTTGTTGGTGTTAGAAGGTGATTTCAAGGCAAACTGTCTAAAGAGGCTAGTTGTTTAAGTTTGTTTGTTGTAATATTATACTTAGGACATTCTTTTACTGTGTCTTTTTTTTTACATTAGGAGGACTAGGATTATTCCTCTAGAGTCAGTAGGTGTTTTATTGATTTATCTGAGTGAGGAAACACAAAATAGGACTCCAAGTGAAGTCATTTTATTGGCCAGAGGGCTATGTAATCAATTTTCTGTATTTTCAGTATTGGTACAAATTTGGTGCATTTGCACAGAGCTGTACACTCTGCAGCAGTGGATAGAAGTGCCCTGTACAGACTGAAAACACCTAGAAAGCAAATTTCCATATAGAACTGTCCATAAATGTGTTCCCTGTAAGCTTAGAGCAAATATCTTGTCTATTGATAGAGCAGATACTTTGTGCATTAAGTAGCAATACTGTTAAATTCAGTATTATCTGACCTAGTTTGGCTCCTACCTAAAAAACAAACAAAAAAAAAAAAAACAAAGGAGCTTTAGTAGCCTCCTACTAAATCCTGTATGCCCCACCCTTGTAGTAAAGGACCAAACAACATGGATATACAAATCCCTAACTTCTTCACAGCCAGGTTGGTGGATATAGATATCTTGAGACAATGTAACAATTATTTCAAGTTTATAGACAGCTGCTTAATCCTTAACAGTAACAGACACAGTATACAAAAGGGACACCTACACAACGTCCCTGGAGGCTAAACTCTTGCATGCAAGCACAAAGCAGATTGTCAGTACCACACACACAAACACACACACACACACACACACACACACACACACACACAAAAACCCACTGCACTTACTACACAATATACACACAAACCAACATATGCAGAGGCACTTAAATTTAATCTTCATAAACAAAAAAGACCTCCTAGAGTACCCATCAGCAAAGATTATCCTCAGCAAACACTAAAGCATTCAACAAAAGCAACAATTAACACCACATATATAGCCACTCTCAATAGACCCCCTAATACAAAGCCCATAAAGCAAACAAACGCACTTCGCAGGACTCTAGTCTTAGGGCAATCTGTTGT
The DNA here is from genome assembly GCF_019279795.1 of Protopterus annectens. Lineage (NCBI taxonomy): Eukaryota > Metazoa > Chordata > Ceratodontiformes > Protopteridae > Protopterus > Protopterus annectens. Next base: position 537,660,814 of record NC_056738.1, on the reverse strand, counting down.
CAGACATGCTTATTCCCCTCTAACCAGGAAGAACAGAGAGAAGATACTGGTTTGTTGAGGATCTTGAGCCAGCTCCCAACAAATTATACACACAGTCAACTCACTGCACCACAGGTACCACTATCATTCCATCATTGCCCTTGGAGGTGGAAATGGCTTGGGATGAACCTCCCTAGACTATATGAAGAGGACATTATAGGTCTCTCTGACTATGTGGCTCAAGCTGGTATGAGCCTAGCACTGAGTTGCCTATTGCCTTCAAAAAGATGATGCCACAGTACTAACAATAGATGATTTTCATTCTAAGGGGATCCAATATTTGATAGCATGGGAAGACATGATTAACTGACCACATTGTTTTTCCAAGGACTGTCTGCACCTGTTCCCACTAGGCTTTCAGATACTGGCTCAAACTTTTTCCTCTCCCATAGCCCTTTTTTAGGCAATGTCACATTGATAAACCTAGCAAGATAGGAAAATCAACTCAACTGAACCTCAAGGTGTTACTACACAATGCCAGGAGCCTATAAATAAATACACAAACTCCTTCCAAGCCCTCATCACCCTGGAGAATATTGATATCCATGCAGTTACAGTTACTGAGACATGGTTTAAAGTGGCAGACAGTGCCCCAGCAGTGTAAGGTTTCAGTGCCTTCTACACATTTAAATGAGTAGCCGCACAGACAGGGAGTAAAGGTGGAGGTATCTCAGTATACATCAGTAACAAGCATTCCTCTAGGATGGTCAAACAGGATGACATGGTGGAGTTTCTCCATGTGCAGAGCACCACAGATATCCAACCTAACACATTACTTATTGTGGACTTTAATAAGCCCCTATATACTTGGAATCCTAGATGGCCTCAAATTTGCAGGCACAGAGATTCTTGGACTTAATAAACACAAACACTATAACCATGCACCCACTAAAAGTTCCAACATATTGGAAGTCATACTCACATATAAGGGAGAATGCTGCCCTACCCCATTTTATATCTTTTCTGGTAATACCTAAACATAAAGCTGTCTCTTTCAAAATCAACTGTAAATCCAATAGCAGTTAGGAACTATTCCAAGGCAAACTACCTTTTACTAAGCAACAGTTTGTAAAAATTCAATACCTCTCTAAACCCAGAGAACAACAGGCTATGCAGAGTTGTTCACAGAAACTCTGTACAACCATGTCAATAGCTACATAGGTATGGCTGTACCTACCAGTAAGCCAAAAGCTAGCTGCCAAAGCAAACACCCGGGTGGCATCATCCAAAATGAAACCAGTAATACAACAAAAGGGACAAAAACAACTAAGAGGGCTAATTAAATCCAATAAAGTCACTTTTGAGGTCAAGATAGCCTCCCACCTAAAAGGCAACCAGAAGGCCTTCTACAGCTATGTTAGAAACCTCAAAGACCTCAAAGGCAGCATCATACCGCTCAACATCTTAGTCCAAAAAATATGGACAAAGCCAAACATAATGGGGGCAAAGCCCCTAAAATAGGAACAGATTTTAAATACTGCTCTTGTAAACATAGTTGATATAATAAAAGGTTTTGTGTTAGCATGCATTTTTGAAAGATAACAAGTATGAAATGCAAATATTTGCTATTATTTAATGACTTCCATCCTCAAACATTTGCCAGAAAACCATAAATGTTATGAAGAACAGAGAAAACAAATATCAGGCAAAAATCTCCACACTTGAGTGGTATGGGCAGTGCACAGCAGTCTGCCAAATTGGTTGTTAATGGAGTCACATTCACTGAGCCAGGTGATTCATTGAGTCAGCTGCTGGCTTCCAAATTCTCTTCTAAGTATATCCCCCACTCAGTCCCAGTCCTCCCCCAAGAAATACCTTCAGACACAATCCTTCCCAACTCGAAAGTCAGAGCATGACCTGGTTGCACTTGCTAAGGCCAAGAACACAGCCTCAATTGCCCATGATAATATCCTGGGATGCCTCGTGAATAGTCTAACATATGACCTATCAGAGCCACTCGAATCACTATTTAACTATTGTCTCAACACAGAATTTGTGCCACTAGAATAAAGGACTGTGATGGTCAACATTCTTCATAAGGGTAATCCAGTGAGTGCAAGTGAAGTCTGGTATCCCACCTGTGACCCAGAGTGTGACAGGAATAACAATAACCAGAATTAGAACAAGAACGTTCATCCATCTACTTACTTAACTGAATAAACTACTGGAAACTTCAACAAGGTGTCTATTCCTCCCACAGGGAGGGTATCAGAGAGAGAGACAGAGAGAGAGAGCATCCTAAATCTGCTAGATAAAAATACATCCAAAACAAATCATCTGCTTACTATAACATGTAGGAGTAATACATTTGTATAGGATTGGACTGCAACTGATAACAACAATATCACTTTTGCATTGACACATGTATGATACATACTTTTATTCTTGCAATAATTCATGACCTTTTGCTTTCTGGATTATCTTTCAGATTCATTCTTGTCCAATAGTGGATCATTTTTTGTTAAAGTCATGATGGAGAATTGCAAAGAGTGGAAGAATCTATGTATGGCATGGATAGATTATAAAAAAGCATTTGACAGCATCCCATATTCCTGGATCAAGGAGTGTTTACAGATGTACAAGATATACCCTACTTTGATCAACTACATTACAGTGACAAGAAAACAGTGGCAAACCACAGTGCAGCTAAGCATTGATAAAGGGCAAATTATTATCCCAGGGATAACAGTTCAAAGGGGGGGGGGGGGTATTCCAGGGTGACTCTGTGACATTTGTTCTTTTGTCTTGCCCTTAACCCATTAAGCTATCTACTTAACAGATTAGGTCATGGCTACAATTTGACTCTCAGACAACACCAAAGTGTAAAGACTTCTCATCTTCTAGAAGTGGTCAAAACATTCCCAGATGATATAACAATGTCATTTGCTTTTGATAAATATGCAAAAGCATCATTTAAAGCAGGGAAACTGCAGCACTAAGAAAATATCACTCTGTGATAAGAATGTAATATAAAGGAACTTGACAGGAAGGAGTATATAAACATTTGGGAACTGATGAAGTTTTGACAGTAAAACATGAACAAATGCTAAAATTAATACTGAAAACAGCCCTGATATCTAGGAACAAAGTCCAAACTATAAACCAATTTGCCCTTCCTGTTCTAACTTACAGTTTTTGGGGGAGTGACTGGCCCCAAAAGGTATTGGATCAGTTGGGCAGGAAAACAAACAAAATGCTTGATGCATATCAAATAACATATACAAATCAGTGTATACCAAGATTATATCCTCATTCTGAAGGATGTCTGGGCCTCCTTAAAACTGATTACAAGTATAGATCTTCTATTCTAGGACTGCATACGTATCTTCTGACCTCACCAGATCCAAACATAGTAAGCATTTTGAAACATGAAGAGAACAAATCTAAAATGACTTCCCTGCTTAGTTTAGTAGAGCCATATCAGTGCCAAGTGGGAATGGAAACCAAACCAGAAGCAGACAATAATCAGGCAGCAACTGAGTGTAACAAAAAACAAAAGGAACAATATTAGAAGAAGGATTAAATGAGAAGGCAAGAAATGTGGAAAAGGTGTAAATATAGATGAAAGTATAGAAAACTCCCAGTACGACTTCATGTCGATCAGGATCTGATGGAGGAATGGTTAAGGAGAGGTGAATTTAAACCAAAAGATGAAAGGTTAATATTAGCATCCCAGGACAGCAGACTACATACACATTGGTTTACAAAGTCCATTGAACATGTAGGAGAAACATTCAAAAGCAAGTTTTGTAAAACAGAACTGGATACAGTCACACATCTTGTTGCTGGGTGTGAAACACTAATAGCAGAGAGGCCTGTATAGTGAAAGCCAAAACAATGTGCCAAGACTGTTGCATTGGAGATTGTGTAAACATTACAATGTTGAAATAGCTGATAAGCATTGGAAATATAAGACCCAAAACATTATAGAGAATGATGAAGTTTATATCACATGGGATCACCCACTACCAACAATTTGAAAAATAGATGCGATGATAACAGATATAGTAGTCCATGAAAAGAAGATTAAAGTAGTATTGAGCATTGAAATCGCTACACTCAGTGACTACAGTGTCCTACGTACCGAGACATGCAAAATCAAAAAATAGCAGGATATGCAGGCAGCAATGAGGGCATCGTGGAAGAAGGATACCCAGACAGTTCCAAGAGTAGTAGGAGCAATGGGCTTCATAAAAAATGAAATTGCATACTGGATATATGTAACTCTGTATGAATTGCAGGAGAAGTCAATTCTGGGCAAATTGCAGGTGCTGCAAAGAAAACTTTTGGCTAAGATCAAAGACTGAAACAATACTAATTTCACAAGCTTTAATTATACTTTGACTTAGCAACTGGGCCCATTCCCATCATGGTATTAGAAACCCAAAAAAACTAGGAGAAATTAAATTAGAAAAAAAATTTCTTAAGTTTTATACAAACCACTGTAATTTATAGCACTGATTGATTAATGCAGATAATCTATTGGTTTTAAGTTTTGGAAGGGAGATCTACAATTTATTAAAGCCTGTAACAATGAATCTCAGTACACTGAAACAGGAAGGTCACACATTTTCTTGTAGTTATCTTTCTGTTGTGGGTCAATCTAGGTTGTTGAAGGGGTACATTAAATGCCCTGTTGTATAAAACAAAAGAGGGAACAGGCGAGTTGTACTTTTGTGTTCCTCTTCCACCTTCTTCTCTAAGTTTGTATAGCCTTGGAATAGGTATATCTAGACATCAGTATTGTCTTGGCCTTCTTCCCCATCAAGGAATACAGATTGACAGCCAACCTGCAAAAAGTATTCTTGTCTGTTGTGCAAAGTCAGACATGTTGCTGCTTTGAGACTGTTACCTCCAAAGATCTTGCATATTGTAGTTTAAATTAATCGTGTGCTGCCTAAATGACACATGATTAATCATAATGAGTGAATAACAGAAAGGTTATGACATTTTCTCTTGATTTCAAGCAAGTCATTTAATTAAGTTATGTGGCTAAGCAGTTGACATGGGTAAATTCATTTATTTATTTATGTGCAATTTCGGTTGTAGAAAGTACAGTAATTGTTGCTTTCAAACTGGAGCAATGCTTAAAATATATATTCTGCTTCAGCTTGTCTGCATAAAGCGATACATGTTTTATCAGAAGAAGTATAGACTGGCATCATCAGCTGTTATTACAGATGTTATTAATATTAGAATATTTCTGTATGCATGGCTTTTAGTAAATAGTTTTTAATAAATACTCATGCACCATTCATTGCTTATACTTATTGACAGGTATAATAACTATATTAAATATTGCCCATTCTAGGAAGTGATTTATATGCAGCTTTTTAAATATATTAACATTAAAACTGGTAATGTTATTTATGATTAAAGGCATTACCATCTTTTCTGTGCCTCAGATATTTAAGAATGTCCAAGTAACCAGCACAAAAAACATCTCAAGCAATTTTTTGTGAACATTAAGAAATAAGACAAATCAATTTCACATTTTTATTGTTTTTTTTTTTAGATTCCTATTTTAACACAAAATATATTCATAAGAAGGTTTTGCCTTAAGATAACATTTAACTGACGTGATTTGCTTGATGTAGTTTTCAAGAATATTCTGCTCTATCATTCAGTTATGTATCATTCAATGCCCATTTTATCCCATTCAGGGGCTTAGAATAGACCTTGGTAAACAACAAGTACAAGGTAGAAAACCTGTCCTTTACCTATTAGAAGCAGCCTTCACATCGACAGCAGCAGAATGCAGGTGCATCTAGTATGCTGTTGCAACCCCATTGTTTAACAGCCTCTTTCTTCCATCCATTTCACAGGCACATGATGGAGTCTATAGTTCTGCTAAAACATAATAAACCAGATTAAAGGTATTATAGTTAAAACATAGTCCTGTATCCAAAATATGTTTAGATTTCTAATTGTAAAGTTGCTCAGCAGTCAAAAATGTTTGACTAATGCCATATCCCGACACTTACTGATACTTATACACATACTATGGGTGATTGAGTGTATACACCTATGAACTTTCATGTTGAATACAGACAGACTATAAGAAAGCATATAGTTTAGCCTGCAATACTGTGAAAAATGGAATATCATGAATCTTAACTCTGTACTTACAATAGCTAGCCTCTCACAGTTATTGAAAAGTAGTCTTCAATTTTATTATAATGTGCAGGGAAAACAGTCCTTGCACAATGGTATGTTGGAGGCTCTGTACCCCCCCACCCATAAAGTAACTTTTATTGGTGTAGTTTTAAGATAACTCTCAATATTGATGATGAACAATTGCCATATATAAGTTTTTTAGCTTGATTGTCAGTGATACCCAAGGTTAATACAACTATGACTGGCTACGCAGCATCACTGACCTTATTGCCAGTGTACTGTCTTTCAATAAACTGTTCCATATCCATCTTTCTGGGTATTTCAGAGTCTGGGATTTTATTTCAGTTGTGCACCACACCCTTTGAAAACTAGCTGTTCCACAAATCCATTTCATAATTTGTCTCCTCATCTTAGGGAGCATGATCTGTGGTTAACTCCTTTAAATTGGTGTGTCCCTAGACTTATTTTTTGAATGCCAGTTAGTATCTTACCAATATGTTTAATATATGACTGCATGTAGCTGAATAAAATGGCACATATAGACATGTCATGCTGCAATACAAAGCACAATTAATGGCAACAGGGCAGGATCTCTACGTACATGCGTGCCCAGGTACATATGTATACACACATATGCAGATGCAAACCCTTTTTCATAATGTTGATTATGAACTGTATTAGAATGTGTCTTTGTACTTGACAGTTGTTGTACATTACTGCATGGAATCTTTCACTGCACAGAGTTTACTGTTCCTTTGAATCATATACATACAGTTATATATGCATCACTACATACATCTATCAGCAGAAGACAAAAGCAGCTATTAAGTCAGTCTGAACATTATAGCTATCATCTTAGAGCTTCCCTGTCCTTAGAACTTCTCCCACTTATTCCATAGTTCCCGCTTGTTCCCACTGTTTCCTAAAATATTCCATCATTTTAAAATATGCCATCCTCTTAGTGAGATTGCTCAGCCTATCTACCACTTTCTGTAAAGTAATACATATCCATGTCAAGCCTAAAGTTTGAAACCTGTGCCACATTGTCAATTTTCATGTTCAGCTCTGTTCTTTTACACCACCTCTTTCATGTCTTATCTACGACAGCTATAATCCTCCTAAATTTCCAAGAATGAAGAGAAATAACTCTACACAATTCAAAATAACTACATGCATTTTCCTTATGTCTGATCATCTTATGTATCTTTCTTTGTACATTATTGCCATTTTGATGTTCTTATACTTATATGACCTCCAGAACTGCACAAAATACTCCAAATGAAGCATATACATGATTTATATTTGACCCAATAGACTTGCTATCGTTGGAAACAAAGTCCATCATCAACATGCAGATCACTATTTTATTAGTCTTACCTACAGCCATTTTATACTGCTGTTAAGGATTATGTGCCCTAGTAAATGGAAGAATTTAATATCTCTGTTTTAGCCTTATTAACAAAATTATCTTTCTCTCAACATGTAGTTGACTTGTAGATTACATCATCTGTGCTGCAGACCCCTGTATTTTTTCAATACATATCAGTTACTATCTATTAGACCATTCTTTATTCCTCCTAAAGACCTTTTTCATTCGCCTACTACTGTCCATCATAGATGTTGCAGTTTAATGTCATCGACATTTAACTTATCTTCCCTTTCACATATCCAGTGAAAAGAGCTGGCCTGAAACTGCTGCTTCATCTCTTCCTTTGTCACCCACTGTCTCGGTAATACATTCCATTACTATCAATCTTCAAGCCCTCCTTCCAAGACACCCTCCACTCATTTAACCATATTAATACCAAGTCCATTTCTTTAAGCAGTTCTAGTATCCTAAGTGACATAGAATCAATATCGTTAATGAAATCCAAAAACAAGAGGTTTATGGAATTCATGTTACCTATGTCAACAACCACTCCATCAAGTCTGATGTATCATCGTAGTTTTATAAGGTTGATAGTAATTTGTTAGACTTCAGAAAATAAATTATTTTTCCCTACAGCAGTGATCAGGCTATTCAGCCTATAATTTTCAATGCTATATTAGTATCTGCTCAGTATCAAAGACTGAACAAAAAAGACACCATAACACTGGTAAATTAATAAAACAGTGAGTTATTAGTAAAAACATACTTTCTATATGGACAGCCACTCCACAGTGCTTTTTTAAAGAAAACAAAACCAAAAAACACAAAACTCATACAAAACTTAAATCACATGATAATTACAATAAACAGTGTTTGTACTGCATTAACTAGGAAACTGTATAGCACTTTACTTCTATAAGGGATTAACAGTGTACTTATCAGTGAATTCTGGAGGCACATGTGCACTTAATGCATTCCTCTAATTTATGTATTCACTAACAATCTATTGTCAGTATCAGCACCTATGCTGGAATGACTAATGTAAAGAACACCTTGAATTTTGAAATTATGATGATAACCTATTAATATGTCTGTATGTCAAACAAGCACTAATTAACTCCCACATAATATCTAAATAAGTAACAGAACCATCAAAATGTGGTCTGACTCCGACTAGTGTTACCTCTTAATATACAAAGTGCAATCAGACATAAAGGTACATGACAGATGTGAACTGCTACCTTGGGTAACAGCCGAGTTCTGCCATAGCTAACTAAGTTCTACAACAGGTGGCTACAGATGAGAGTTATAAGCACTGACTCCCCATGATGTCATCCACTTCAGATGAAGCTCAGGCTGTTTGCACATAGTAAGGGATTGCACAAGAAATTGCAAATAAAACATTCAAAATGACAGGACAGTCAACAACATTTATCTTGCATGTAACTTAAAAAGTGCTTGCTTCCAGCTAAAGTATATTTCTCTGTCATTCTTTTTTCAGCCCAAAATGTAATTTTGGTATGTTTATATAGAGCAGCTCCACAATTTAATCTGTGTCGCAGGAGTATGCTTCCTCAACCATTGTAGTAAACCTTGTTTCTTATGATAATTGTTACTGTTCATATTACAGAGAAAGACCTATTTATAAGTCCCCAAACAGGATTTCCTTTGGCTTTTGAATTTTAGAAAACAGCTTCCTAACTTCACAATTAAATGCCTAAGAGTTAAGGATGGAATTCAGCAAACTGGAATCCAAATACAGAAAAAAGTCACGCGACCAAGTCTCTTTATACAGCAGATATTTTGATAGTTCGGACTGTTGGAAATCAAGGTTAAACTATAAATCATTTCCCCAGTATCAAATGCATAGCTACATACCATTCTATGCATTTTATTTTACTTATCATAAAGTACAGAGCAATGTTTTTATAGTTTTATCTGCTAAATATGTATTTACATACACTTTTAAACTTGATATAGCTGCAATATCACTTTACTTTTTTTAACACATTTCATTTTGAAATACAGAAAACACTTTCTCAGTGTATAACACTCTTCCTAATGTGTGCACAAATCATTTTTCACATCATCCAGCTTAATATCATATGTTCTTTAATTCTTTCTGTGAATTTACAAAATGCTTTGCCATTGCAAATTAAACCAGATCAATAAAAGGAACATATAATAAATAAATACTTTTGCAAATAAAAGAGGAGGTAAATGAAATCTGTATGACTCTTTTGATGATGAAGCATATATTTGATGCAGACATATACTATCTATAATTACAGCATCTGTGTCTTCCAACAATTTTAGAAATAGGTTAGCAGTGTTTCCACCTTGTATGTGTAAAGAAATAGTTTCTCGCCAGATAATTTATTTTTTTAAATCTCATGCTAGCTCTGTTTTGGCATGGCTTTCCTCATTTCATAGATTAATCTTTCCAGTATGATACCTCTCATGAAACTGGTAAATTCTCCACTGTGTATAAGCCATTGCGCTTCTCCCTGGGCCTTCAGAGAAAAGAGACCTTTACACCCAGTTAGACTTTCCCATTTGACAAATGTAAAGTAATCCTCTGGATCCCCTTCACGAAATTGTCTGCATTCCCTTCACTCAGCTACGTTGGTCTCTCTTTTCTCTTTTCCTTATTCTATGCATGTTATTTTTCTCCATATATTTGCAAACTATAAATAGGTTTTCTCCTAAATATCTTTATTGGTTGAGCATTTAAACAAATTCAATAAAACATCATTCTTTATACCAAACTAGAAGTACATATCCTTAAACAATGAGAATTTCCTTTCAGATTACTTAGTTTTCCATATGAGTTAACAATACTGCCTTTCATACCGCAAGAGCTATATTATATACATCATTTTCTGAGTGTGCCTACTTTGTTTTTTGTCATGTACTGATTTTAAAGACTGGAACAATTTTGAGATTTTGAATATTTTGTCAGTGTTCATTTACCCTTTTAATGGTTCACAGTCAGCCAAACTCTCATTGAACACCATCTGTCATTTTACATTATTTATATTCTTGTAATTACCTGCTAAAGCTTTTGCTATCCCTCTTATAATACTTTAAATTATTTTACATCAACCCATGACATAACTATGGGAGAGGGGTACTAATCCGACAAGGCCTACTTCATATATCCTACAGATAATATTATCTGACATGTGTTCCTCTCTTTCTAATACTTTTACCACATTCCCTTTACCTGCCTTCAAAAAATGTATAGACTAGTCTGCTTCTGGAAGATTAAAATCCACATTAATGCTAGTTTCCTCTTTCTTATTATATTCTTCATCACCATATCTACCCACTCCTTAATATCTAAATTGCCTAATAACCAATATTGCCTATAATGTTATCATTCCATTATACTTTATCCTTTCAATCACTTGTAAAAACTTATATCCTGGCACAGTAACAGAGCTATCTTTATCATTCAGCTGGGGTTCAGCTATCCCAATGATACCTGCCCCTGCCAACTACTTATCTGTATGTAACATAGCTATCTACTTCCTCAGTCTTTACCTTACAGTGCATCACTCTCAGCAACTTTCCCACCTCCCTGCTATCAGTCTCCTTTATCTTTTTCACTAATCAAATTTCCATTTCCGTTTAATGCCCCTCCACATGTACCTTTCCATTACCTTTGTCAGCACTTTTATTCCACTGTCCAAGCTAGTTAAATCATGATTCTTTCAAGTTTTGTTTTCTGTCCTAATGTGCCATGCTGAGCTTTTGTCCATATTTCATGTCAGAAGTTATTCTCTATCTGCTTGCTTTTATATGTCTTCTGGTACTCAAGAATCACTATGAAGAACACCAGTTTACACAGTTCCTAACACGGGTTACACATGTGCAACTCTGTTTGTTGTAAACCTTTGAATTGTATCTGCATGTACTATACCCTTTGCTTCCCCCTCAATCCCCCATTCCACAAGCAGTATCCATATAATGCCTTACTACCGCCTCTTACATCCCTTTATTCATTATGTCACTTTCATTATCTTACCCCCATGGTGAAGATGGATAAAGCCTTTACTACTGCCCAGGATGACTCATATTCAATAAGCAGCTATAGTGCTGTAGGGGTTTGCTGGGAGACAAGGGGTAGCAAGTAGGTCACTGATGTCAGCTCCCCATTCTGGAGGCAGAGGGGGCAGCATTAAGAGCCTGGTGAGCTCCATGTTGCAAATGGTAGGCCACATAACTGTGAGGGACATATCCATCCCTCAAACGGTAGGCCGCATAACTGTGAGGGACTGGTAGGCCACATAACTGTGAGGGACTGGTAGGCCACATAACTGTGAGGGACATATCCATCCCTCAAACGGTAGGCCACATAACTGTGAGGGACTGGTAGGCCACATAACTGTGAGGGACTGGTAGGCCACATAACTGTGAGGGACATATCCATCCCTCAAAAGCAGTGACTAAGAAGCTTGCAAGGCTGCCATAATTAGGGGATTTGGGCACACTCCAGGGTCACAGTATGATGCTGATTCAGCATCCCCACTCTCCTAACCAGCCTAATATATGGACTGGGTTGAGCCTGGGGGAGGTGAAGATGGGTCCAGTAAGCCCAGTCAATGAGGATGCTTGTGGTAGACAATAACTGCCAGCAGGGTGGACGAAAATTCATCACTGTCACCAATTGCACCCGGAGTTGAGAATTTTGTCCTTTAACATCCTTATAGCTCATTTTTTTCAGTAACTTTATCCTCCAACTGCACAACAGCAATAATGCCATCCTCAGAGAACCTGTTCCCGTAATGTATAATTAATTGCTCTCCATACCTCCATAAGCCAAAACTGTTTCACCTCATCTGCTTCCTCATTTTGTATTGTCGTATCCTACTTTCTCCCAAATCTGACTTTCATTCTTCTTCCTTTGTCCCGCTCATATAATCTCCTCTCACCTATCTGCCAAAATGTGTCAAACAATTTTTAGTCTAAGCTGCTTCTTTACCGATCTGTAATTCTTTTGGCCCTTAATTTTACCTCTAAGTCCTTTTCTATTGTCTCTTCAGCTTTCATATATGTCAGTCTAATGATCTTTATGACAAGGTGAATCCAAAACATGTCTATTTAATGTTGTGTAGAAGAGGGATAAAGGTTAGGCACAAGTTTAGAAAGGTATCTAGAGGCCAAGTCACCACCAAATTATTCCTTTATTAAATTCAGACACTGTAGACAAAAACGGCGGTAAGTAATCATACTTAGTAAATAACAAGCTGTCTTTAGCTGTTTAGTATGTGTTTAAGATTTTATTTTCTATTTTCCATTCCTTTTGCACTCCCTGCAGTCTGATTACCATGTATTTAAGGGACCTGCTGGTTCCACTCAGCCTATTGTGGTCCGTTAGTTCATCAGTTGATGGGCCACCACTTGTTCCAGGTTTCATTTTGAAAACCTCTGGGGATTGTTTTGTGTATCCATCTGAATCTGTAGAATAATTTTTTTTCTCTGATCTTTTCATGTCATTCTGATGATTTATTCAGGATGGCCCTTATTTACTAGCAATTACAAATTGCATTTTTAAATCCCATGAGGAGTACTAATGTCTAGTTTATGAATATGTTTAATTTAGTTTCTCTAAATTATGTGAATGTTGTTTGTTTTGGTTTTGTGGATTTCCTTTTTATTGACAGTGCCTAGGAGAGAGACACCTTAATAATATAAAATGAAATGAAAGTACTGCTGCTTTGGTTACAGCAGGGATGTACATAGTTGTAGTACATCATGTTTTTTGATTGTGTTATATTGTTCAGGAGGTATTTTTCCCCTAGCCAATTACTAATCAGTTCATCGCAGCATCTTCCTGTGAGGCCGCAAGGCTCCCTTGATCAACAACTTTCCTCATTGCTGTGAATATTGCATGCAGTATTGCTTGGATGTTTAACCGCCTCCTCTCTAGGATTACCAGTCCTCCACATATTGACAATGACAGGTCTTCTCAGGGAAGTGGGTAAGCTTGAACAGTTTTAGCTCTATTCATTTTTTCATTCTGGCATCATTTATGTAGGCGACTGTGAACAATGAGGCTTGGTCTTAGGAATTTCCCTATATTAGGCCCTATAGTGGAAGTGCCTTCCAAACATTATTTACCCAGCCCAGCTGCTGATATCCTGAGATCCTGTCTCCAGTAGAGCTACAAAATGTGCATCTACCCCCATGTCCTCCCTTCCCCTCCCCCTGTGGAAATGTGAGAAAAAAAGTTTCATCAATCTTCTGACCCACCACCACCACCACCACCATGCTCCAGCAGGTGCCTGAGCAGTTAATTGAATTCAAGTTGCCTGGACCATAGTTTTAGCTTCAGCCCTCTATTCCATTGGAGCTCACTTACGTTGTTCAGGTAGTCCGCAGAATTCTACTGAGTAATTATAGCCAACTGCAACATATACGTAGGTTTGTGATGGTGGCGATAGTTGTATGATAGCTAGTATAGAAAACAGCTGCTGGTAATTCCAACACAGCTATGGGACATGGAGTGTGTTGTATTTTTGTTGTACAAAGTACATTGGTAACTTATATGATACTACAGTGATTGTTCACAAGAGCTGTGGTTAGCCCTTTAAGTGGCAAGCACAGGCCAGGCTCGATTACTGCACAGTCTATTGCGGTGTATTATTGATGTTTCATTCTCTTGCAGGACATTACTGGCTGATCATTCATTGAATTTTCTCATAATTATTCAGGTTCCATCTATGTGTGGGGCACATGCCCTGCACCCTGTATGACCCTGTATGAACTGAAGGACCTGGCAAGCCATTTTACTGTGCCACTGTTCATCACAAAGTTCACTGATGATCCTGTTGTGCTGTGACTCATACTTTCTTTCAGTTAATTCAAGCTGGAACATTTAATAATGGTTGCATGTTAAGTGCTCTAAATCTAAATACATCTGTACTTAGGGTCATTGTGTACCTTTCCCAGTATTTAAATTCAGATTCAGAATCACAGATACAGATAATATCAGCTTCTATTCATAAAGCATCCCTGGCAAAAACATATGACAGAGTAACCATTCTGAGAGTTTATTATTAGCTTTCTTCCATTAGATTTCTATGCATAAATATATTGTATTGCATGGAGTGCAAACATTACGCTCTGATATCAGGGAAAAATATTAACATGTTAAGCACTTTCCCAGAGAAAGATCTGATCATAACAGATCTTAGGGGTGCTTAACAAAAGTTTGTCTCTTACAATCAGGTCTCATGACAAGGATATTGCTGGTTGGTAAACAGCTGCAGTTGAAGATAAAATAACTTTTCAACGCTATTAGAATTTTATTATTCCACACTTATAAACAATAAGTATGGCAGAACAAAGTGTTTAACAGCTTTTAAAGATATTTATTCTCCACTTCATTTCTGCCAGCTAGCATTTCGACAGCGCCAAAGTCTTTTACTGGCTTTCAGAATCTTAGAAAGGCAGCCAAACACTTCCCACTCCACAGTTCTTTTTTCTGTAACTGGCGATAAATGGATCAGACATCAAATTATGTTTGTTTCAATTATAATAACCAGTTGTGTTTTTGATGTGAATGACAATATTCTCCTCTCAAGCTTCACACTAGAGGTGAAGTTCTTGGTATCCATGTAGTGAACATTTAATATGCTGGTTAAGATGAAAAACCTAAACATAATTCTGCGTGCCTGTCCAGGTGCTACCTCCTTTTTGAATATTTGCACATAGCAGGCAGTCATTTTTTAATTAAATGTATGATTTTTCTTTTTGTTCAATAACTGTTTCGAGTTTTTTTCACAATATGCATACACTTTAAATGCATGATGAGGTATGCTTGTTCTGCAGAGTATTTAGGTGATGGTTGCCATTTCTTTACACGTTATTTAGTGCCTTTCCCTTATTGTTGCTCTGTCTGTCTGTATGTCTTTGATATTCATTTTGGCTTCACATAGCTATCTGCATTTAAAACAAATGCAGTTGTGTATCATAACATGCCCAACAATTGAGTTGCAATGTCATGTGTATTGCATTTTAATTGCTACAGTATCTGTGGTTACATTTGTTTCTACATCATACCATGCTATACTATATGCGATAAACATAATATTACTTATTACAGCTACATCCATCAATAAGGTAATGAAATTGTAATGTTTCTCAGTGGATATGGCACCAGCCTGAAAGTGTCTAAAATAGAACTTCAAATTTTATCTCAGCTATCCCTTGGGCACATTTCCATGGCTACACTTTAGTTTCTATATCTCTGATCATCCATTATGTCTAAATGGACAGCTCTAGTTTCTCCCACAGTAATGAACCAGAGCCATAATTGGACATCACTAATGGAGTGCCAACAGTTACTGCTTATACAGCCTTTTGTGAATCTATGAAAGTTGCCTAGTAATAAAATATAATGCAACAAGACTGAGCTTGCCTTGTATTTAAATGTTCTGCAGCGTAACAATGTTCACTGTTTGAACTTGAACAAAGACATCACACCATTGATTCAAGGGTCAGATGAAAAAGTAGTAGATATGGCAGCTCTCCAAAGGAAATAAGATTTTCCTGGACACTTATGACAGTTGTCACACTAGATATCACAGCCTTCGAGGTGTTTTATAAACATTAAGGTCACTTCTTCTGATGTTTGCTGGCAAATGGCATACAGCTTTACAAATAGCACAATCGATATGATGCATCTCCATACTTATTTTAGGAGTGGGTACCTTACAAAAATGGAAGTTCAAAGAAGATGTGATATCTGATTGTCACAAGACCTACCTGAATTCCTAAACTCCTAGTAGCAAAAGACAGAACTAATGTTTAACCTTATCTCAGGTCCGTCAACAAGCACAGATTGCAGCTTTTTATGATAAACATGCTGCCTTCTATTTGCTCATTTTTTTTTTTGCATAACAACTCAAGAAATCTAATTTATCTTTGCTTTAAATTGACTTTGGTTCTATCTAGTTCCATTGCAGGTTGAATTTGTTGTGTCGCTCTACTCGGCTTGACCGTCTTAGGTGGTATATTTGTTTGCAGTGAAAATGAACAGAGTTTTCTACTCACTCAGGCTCATGAATAGATTTAATCCTGGGTGACAGCACTCTACAGCTTGGCAGCCTGCTGCCTCTATTAGAAATGTAATTTATACCAGATGCTGACTTAGTCTCATGCAACTCATAAGCTATAATACAGTTTTCACCCCAGGGGACTGAATATACTAGCAGCTGATGAAGAAACAATAGGCATAAGTGATGTCCCCTTTAGGTCATAAAAGAGCTGACAGCTAAAGTCTTAGCCAATTTTCTTTTACAGCTTTAGATTTTATGTAATATACTGAACTCATGCCAATGTGATAGCTCAAAGCGCTGCTTAGTTTCAGCAGTATTCTGACCTGCAATAACCTCATGAGCCTAAGTCCGCCAGACTCACCTCAGCTCTGCCCATCCAGGTGGGCTTAACTTTTTTAAAGCTCTAATGTTCCAAACAGAGTGCAATTCATTTAGCAAAAATGACAGTTCTGCTGTAAAAGAATGTCTGCAGCCTATGTAAAATTAAAAGTTTTAACTTGTAACATTTTAGTAACGTATCCCAATATATGTCTTTATTCATAAGATATGTAAATATTGCATATGCAACATTTGGTCATATTTTGTTATTCTGTGATATTGTCTTACGGTTATAATATGCATATATGTTGTATGTGCATTCTGTGTAGATAATCTTTTTCTAAAAGCCAAAAATTGTATTCTGTTATTTATTGTAGACTAGCTGTACCCAGCCACGCATTGCTGTGGCTCAGTCTGGTTAAATGGAAAAGAAAGAAAAAGAGAAAGCGCACATTTCTAATATGTTTAATTTCACAGTGCTTGTGGGTATACAATATTTTTTGTTGTTTCATTGTCTGTGCAGATATAGAGATTGTCTGGTTTGCCGACTCTAGAACATGCAACATTAATTGTCCATGTGAGAAGCAATCCGTGTGTAGATCTAAACCGCACAATTCTAAATACTGGCGCTGAGCTTTGTTGATGGTGATTGCAAATGCCAATCAAATTGGGAATTGCAATCTCTTAAATTGAAATGGCATATCCATTGGACTCATAGGAATGCGAGGAATGAGGACATCTTCACCTTTGAAAGGTCCTGTCAAGATTGTTGCTTCTATGATGTTGCTCATTAATTTTTTTACTGCAAGCTGCGTGCCGTTGCAAAGCTTTGGCTGGTTGATATTTCGCAACATGATAATTGGCACGCCAATTTTCAATTGCAGTACTTGCAGTGGCATCCCTGGCAGATCGAGTGAATTCAAAAATTCTGTTGGATAATTAACTGCTTCATCTGCTTCCACAACAGTGTCGACGGACTTGTATGTGACTGCCTCACTTTGAATGTTAGACTGAATAATATTGTTAAGTTTGTAGACGTCTTTGTTCTTGGCCGCAAGAATAGCTCGTTCAGTCAGCCAATCATGATTCTTATAATTGGTTCGAATATTGGGAAATACTTTTTCAACCAATTCTTCTTTTGACATCACTAAATTGCAGAAGTTATGAGGCAATGAAATTCGTTCTGAGGTCAGATCAACCGGCACCTTTCCGTTCCCAACTTCCAGCAATTGATGTGAGAATATCTCAGCTGATCAATCATTTTGCAGCTGGACACACATATTTGTAGTTAATTTTAACATCTTTATGTGTTGCCACAAAGTAGAGTATTTCAGGCAAGCATTTATTTCATCCGCTGGTGTCGATCGAGGAGAACAAAGCAGATCTGAAGCTGCAGAATGCGATCGCCATGCTTGCAACCGTGCATCCTCAAGTCTGGCTGCACGTCGCTCTGC
The DNA here is from genome assembly GCF_019279795.1 of Protopterus annectens. NCBI lineage: Eukaryota > Metazoa > Chordata > Ceratodontiformes > Protopteridae > Protopterus > Protopterus annectens. Next base: position 537,642,449 of record NC_056738.1, on the reverse strand, counting down.
TGCTTCCTTGGCAAGTATTTGAGCCATTCTTTGTCTGTTTCGCTCATTCGCTGATGCCCGTTCTTCCTCAGTTTGGTTTGCAATTACTCGTCGCACTGCTTCTGCTCCACGAGTACGACAACCTAAGTTTGATCTTCTGTGAGGCATAATTTGGATGAACTAAAGCAGATCGATTGCACTGAAAAAGAAGAAAGATATAGCAAAAACATATAAAATTGCATATTTGTATACAAATATATAGAATCCATAGTAGGTATATAAAAACACACGTGTATTCGAATGCAACTTGTGACATCTATATAATATTAGGTATATAAAAACACGAGTGTCTTCGAATGCAACATTGTGTGAAAATTTCAAAGCAATTGGTGAAGAACTTTTGAAGATTTAAGATTTTGAACAAACGGACATTTGCATTTTTATTTATATAGATAATCATTTTTTAGACAGCCAAATATGTTATTTTGTTGATATTTATCAATTTATTTGTGACACAGAAAATATAACTAAGTTTAATGATAATGCATTATAATTCCCATATAATGGGATCTGCACATTTACATTAAGTCATTTTAATTTATGGGATAATGCAGTAAAGTAATAAAGCAACACCACCTTTCAGTAAGGAAAAATGTGCTGGGGCCTTCTTAAAAACTACATTTGTTCAAAGAAGTTATTAAACTAATTTTCTTTACATTTTTAATAGACATGCACATACAATATATATATATATATATATATATATATATATATATATATATATATATTTTTTTTTTACAAAAAGCAGAGGTAACAAACACAACAGCGCTTTATAAAATAAGCATTTTAAAGCAGTAAGTACAGCTTGCAAACCTTGTCCAAAGGAATATATAACTTACATTAGTTAATTTAAACAATTTCTCTTATGCAATACAACTTCATGGTGCAGAACCACCCTTATAGCAGTAACATAACTAGGGTGGATTGAAGGTAGTAGAAGCCCTGGGTACAAGGTACTAGGAAGTGTGATCAGCAGATGCTGATGAGACTTCAGTGTAGTGTATTATTCACATTCATTGTCTGGTATTACATTTGTGGGTAGAACTGAAGATCTTAGCACACTGTGTGTGGCATAAACTGTAGCAGCTACTTGTGCAGCAAGCAGTTTGCTAAAGCTTAAAAGGAAAGAAGTTTTTAATTATTTATTTTTTGATGCACTGAATTGATCTGTGCATGTCAAATTTTACCTAAAAGTTTGCTACTGCTAAAAGAAAACATTATTTTCCCAGAAATGAAGTAGTTAGCACTTTATGTGTTGCATAATCTATTCCACCTGCTTCTTATAAATGTAGCAAGCACTTGCAGTAGTTTAAAAACAAGGAAGAGTTTTGGAGCAGTGGACCCTTTCTTTTCTTTTTTCTTCTTGTCCTCAACTTACAACTTAGACTTGGAGGGCAGATAGGAAGATTATACTGGGAACCAGAACAGATAGCTACATCTATGTCTCGTGGCACTTAGTTTGGCTGAATGAAACTATGCAGCTTGCATTTGGCTTCAAACATTAAAAAATAATCAACGGTAACAATCAAAGTCTCTAGAACTCGCATTGACAGATGGTCAAAGGTAAGTCTTTACCACAGCAACAGCACTATATACAGTTGTATAAATATTCTCCCAAGCTCTACGCTTTTTAATTTCCCAAATCTTTTGGGGTTCCAATGCAATGATAGGGATGGGCCCCATTCCTATGTCAGGGTATAATTAAAGCTCATGAAATTAGAATTGTTTCACACTTTGATGTTAGTTGAAAGTGTTCTCTCAGCAACCACAATACTCCCAGAATCGACTCCTTCTTTAAGTCATACAGATTTACATGTACTGGCAACATATTCAAGTATGACATTAAGTATTTTTAATTAGATCTGTTGTGCCTACTACTATTGGAACTATCTTGGTATCTATCATCCACATTGTTCATGTTTCTGCCAACATATCCTGGTATTTTATGACTTTGTATCTCTTTGTATGTAAGGCACTTTAATCACTGACTGTAGCAATTTCAATGGTCAGTGCTTCTTTTGTCTTTTTCATGCATCACCATATCTGTTTTTCTCACATCTATTTTTTGAACTGTTGGTAACAGGTGATATCATGTGATGTAAACTTCATCATTCTCTATAATTTTATTTGGTTCATGTTTCCAGTGCTTGTCAACTACTTCTATATTGTAGTGTTTCCACAATCTGGAACACAACAGCTTTGCTACATTATAGTGGCATTCGGTATACATATACGGTCCATTGCCATGAGTGTATGGCTCTCAGCGATAAGTTGTAGGACTGTTTGCAGTTCTTTTTATCAAAACTGTCATTTGTCTTTCACCCACATGTTCAATGGACTTTGTAAACCAATGGGTACATAGTCTACTGTTCTGGGCCAGCTCTATTAGCCTTTCATCTTTTGGTTTCAGTTCACCTTTCTTTAACCATTCCTGTATCAAACACTGATCATCATGAGGTTGTTCCAGGAGATCTCTGTACTTGTCATTATAAATTTTTCAATGCTCATTCTTTCTCATCTGTTCCTTTTCCCTATATTCATTCTTTTGTTTTGTAACATATTCAGTTGCTGAGTGATTTTTTGTCTACTTCTGGTTTGATTTCCATTCCCAGTTTACATGAAAGAACTCCTGCCAAGCAAAGCAAGGATGTCATCATAGACTTGTGTTCCTCGTGTTTTAAAATGATCGCTATGATTCGATCTGGTGAGGTCAGCAGATATATAAAGTTCCATGATTGCAGATTGGATGTATATCACAAAATCAAAAGCTGACAAGTTCGAAAATGGAAAACATTGAAACGTAAAGCGGAGATTGCCATAGAGTGCGGGAAGGGAAGATTTTCCTTTACTATGCTGTAGTGCAATCTCAGAGTTGGTATATATAAGTAGCAGGGGTGTGGGGGTGCAGGGGAGCTTGCCCCCCTGCATAGAGCGTTTTTTCTGTTGTTTTGGGTGTTTAGCATTTTTTTCACATTCAATGTTTTCCATTTTTAAGGTTGTCAGTTCGACGTTTTGAGCTTCGATATTGTCAGCTTTTGATCATGTGATATAAACCCATGCAGATCTATACATGCAATCAGGTTTGAGTAGGCCCATACTTCCTCAACATTTTTTCTGGTTTTCCTGTCCAACTGATTCAGTATTTTTTGGGACCAGTCAATCACTCCAAAACTCTAAGTTAGAACAAGAAGAACAAACTGGTTTATAGCTTGGACTTTATTTCGTGATGTCAAGGCAGTTTTCAGTATTAGTTTTAGTCTTCCAAAACATAATTTACTGAGTTTTATTCACATTTGTCCATGTTTTATTGTGGATCCTTCATCTATTGCCAAATATGTATACACTCCCTTCTGATCAAGTTCCTTCACATCACATTTCTGTACCAGACTGATATTTTCTTGGTGTTGAAGCTTTGCTATTTTAAATGAAGTTTTTGCACATTTTTAAGACCAAATATCATTCTTATATCATTTGAGAATTTGTTAACCATTTGTAGTTGTGTTTTTATCTCCTTATCTAATGAACTACACAGTTTTTAAGTCCAATCCAAAAAACGTAAATTAGCTGTCGTTTGGGAGCCTAACTATAACCATATCCTAATCTGTTAAGTAAATAACATAATGGGTTAAGGGCAAGACAGAATAGCAGCAGTGATAGAGAATCAGCCTGGAATGTCCCCCTTTGAACTTCTGTGCTTGGGATAATAATGTCCCTGTGTCATGGCTCAACTGCAAAGAGGTTTGCTGTGGTTTAATGGTCATTGTCATATTATTGCTAGTGTAGGATGCATCTTACAGATCATGAACGCGGGATGCTGTCAAATGCTTTTTTGTAATCCATTGATGTCATACTTAAATTCTTCCCCTTTTTACAATTCTCTGTTATGGCTTTATTTAGCAACAAATGATCCTTGGTTAAATGTGACTTTCTTTTGTTACTCTTTTGCTTTATTGCCATGACTGATTTTTTTTTCTTAAATGACTATAGCCTCTGACTGCATCAATACATAAATATATATATATATATATATATATATATATATATATATATATATATATCAATTCATTTTATAATCACGAAATACTAAAATACCGAATTTTAGTATCTCAAGACTATAAAGCCGAAAGCCCAAAAAACTGACACCCACAACCACGAAATTCGAAATCGCGATCATTCAAATACATACCACCAAACAAGCACACATACACCTACCTAATGGCATTACAACACACAAAACAACACACACAAATACAACATAACAGACAAACACAACTACCCTACCTATAAGCAGGGGAGAAAGACCCACTAAATCCCCCATGTGGAGGGCTGTTCCCCCCACATCCTCACTACTTATATATACTTACTCCAAGGTCGCACTAAACACACAAACATATAAAACCCACCACTACACACACTCACACACACTAAAATCCCTACCCAATACTCTTACAAGAACACCACTTACCTGAATCCCCAGCTAAATCCACAAACCGCACGTCACATCACGAATGCGACAAAACAATGGTGGGTTCAACATTTCCGCATTCGACATTATGCAATTTCATGTAACTGCACTTTCGACTTTATAGTGTTGAAATACTAAAAATCCTTATTTTAGTATTTCGAGATTATAAAGTGAAACTATATATATATATATATATATATATATATATATATATATATATATATATATATATATATATATAGTCTTGGGAAGGAAGTTATTGCTCTCTAATCTTAGGATGGTTTGCAGGCTCACTCTTTAGGAGTAGTATAGTTTTTCCTGTTGTTAACCATGTTGATACCTGTTTAGGATGCACATATAAACAATTCTTACTCAAGGCTAAATCCTTGTGTAAAGATGTTAATGCCTTTCATCAGACATCTGGGTCTGGGGTTTTCCATTTAGGAACATTGTTTAATTGTGTTACAATTTCTGTGGCTGTTGTTCCATTGCATTTCATATCCTCTGCATTAGAATTCCCTACTGTTTCTTTTTTAATTTTTGTATCCATTCAGCATTTTTGGTATGTAAAATAGGTACTCTAAAATATGCCTTTTTCTTCTTTTTTGGTGGTGATTCCCATTTATCTATAAAATATTTTAGGTCATCAATGAATTGCTTATTTCATATTTTCATTTATGTTTATCTTAATACCTTTTAAGTTTTTCAGCCTGTGCTGATATACATTATTTAATGTATTATTAGCAGTAGTACATGATAAATCTTGGTCCGTTTTAATATTGTGCATTGTTTTCACCACTTCTACCTTTCTAAGCATCTTTGATAATCTGTTCTTTTCTTTATATTCTTCTAACTGTGATACTTCTTGTCTCAATGTCTTTATAATTTTCTCCACTCGATTCTTCCATGATGGCATTTTATATATTTCCTTCATTTTCTGTTGTAGCACTTTATCTGTTATTAGTTATGCTGCACAGTAATATATTCTATTTATTTTGGTTATATCACAAGAATTTTGCTTAATAGTTCTGATTACTGGGTTCATCTGTTTTGCAAGTCTTCTCACATTTTGGATCTTATTTACTTCCTGTAATCCATTTCATCAATCGCAATATGTCTGTCCATTTCTATTATATTTAGCAGGTCTTCCCTTAAAGCATTTTCTTCTGGATTGATACTGTCTTCTTTGCTCTCTATTTCCTGCCAGTAATCTACTGAAGTTTCCAGAAAATGCTCCTGCGACATATCCTCTTCAGTTGTACCTTCTTTCATCTGATGCTCCTTCATATGGGAACCCTTTGGTCCATCACTCTGTAACATTATCTGTATCAGAGTTGCCAATGTTTCCTGCTCCTTCCCTTGCTTTGAAACTTCAAGCGGACGTTCATGCAGGTCTCCTGCAGAACATTCCAGAGCATCATCATGTTGCAAACCTTCAGATGCCTCCTAATCCACCTGTTGCTCCTTGTTGATTCCATCCTGGTGTGACATTGATTGAGTTAAATTCTCCACACACTAAATCCTTCACTTCACAGATAATACAAAACTTCAGTTTCTATTTCATTTGTTTAACTTCTGTCTCACTAATTCACCTGTCTACATTCTCTTTTTGTAGTCTTCTTTTATATATATATATATATATATATATATATATATATATATATATATATTGTTAAGTGTTCTGTACTCAGGTGCCTTTGCCTTTATTTCTCTTTTTATTTCTCTTCAGATATTTTTCAAGCTTTTTTTATTGTTTAGTTTAACTTTTTCTTTTGCATAAATATTGCACCATTCCATATCTCTTTTTCTTACACATGTCAACATTACATTTTTCTACCTTTTACATTTCTCTGTGTTTTATTCTTTATATTTTCATACTACCTCTGTTGTTTCTTTTTCCATGCTCCCCAAAGTCCATTCATCTATGTAATGTGTTCTATACATCTGTTGTATTAATGAATACACATTTTTCTTAGAAGTATTTGATAAATTTTCTTGTGCAAATATTTTTCTTTCCTCTAACTTCTCTTTTAATCTTTATGCATATCCTTTGCATTGAACTTCTGGGCTTTTTATACAACAGTAACAATACATAATTTTTTTCTGTATCCTCAATAGTCCACTTTGTCATGTTTCTGAATATTTTGTGGCTTTGTCAATTGTTGTGGATTTTTTTAACTACTTTCTCCTTCTACAAGGGGAGCATCTGGTGAGGACGCTATAAGGTAAACTGAAGCAAACTGACAAAAGTCTGTTTTTTAGGTCTCTCTCTGGTAAGCAATAATGCAAGTACAGTCTCTCTAATCAGAGCACCCAGTGGTGAGCAATAATGGTGATGAATAAAATTCATACAGTGTTTTAAACTAGACATCCTGCTGGTGTACAGAGGTGGTTTTCTTACTATGTTCCTGTACTTAAAATTCTTCACAGTGGCACTCACAGGTACAGCATCCAGTAAATTGTTCATTATCATTATGGGCAATTAGGAATATCAGGCATAAGGTAGTAGGGACTTTGATATGGTGCTTCTGCCTTTATAAAATAATTCTCAAAACAGCCCAGAAAATCTCTAGTGAATAGTGATTTACCCAATCCAACATTTCTGGTACAAAGGCTTTAGTGAACAAAAAGTCTGTTAAGCAGCACCTTAGTGGACAAAGAAGGCAACAGCTCCTGCTCATTACTCCATCAAGGAATGTATGGCAGGGTACTAAGATGTATAGACCTTCAACTCATTCCCCATTCCTTCCAGGAGCATATGGCACAGCACTCCAACTACCAGGACTTACACTGGCTGTTGGATACAATAAATAAAGGCTCCTGATCTTTGAAACTCATTCAGTGGTCTCCTGCATCATTTTCCTTTGAAAACCCTCTGAGCTCTCTAGAACTGGAACCACTGGAAACTCTGTTGCTTTCTCCACTGACTTCCACCTTAATGCTATTGCACCAGCATGTAGCTCCCATCAGCTACCTGCATAACACCAGGACTATTATTTTAAACAAACTCCATCTCAGTTCCTGCTCTGACAAATCAATCCAATCAATGCCATTATAGTTACCCTTAGCCTGAATCCTTGTGTCTACAGTACTACATAACCATTACCCACACATTTCTGACCACTGAGCAGCTTGACAATTAGACATCTAAGCACATTTTTGGAACAAGAGTATGTTTAACTCAATTGGTGTTAATCAGGTTTAGTATGTTTGAGCAGAACTCCTCATAGAGCAGGGATCCCAAGTACTGGTACTGTAGTAGTGTGCCTTAAATGTTATGGCACTGTTTTTTTGGTACTTATGCTGGGCAGCTTCTTATTGTGGCTAGCAGTGATATCAGCTGGCATTGTTTGTCAAGATGCCTGCTTGATAACTTTGGGGAAAGGCATAAGTAACTGTTGAATGAGTTACTAAGAAACTTTTATTACTTTTTAATGTATTTGTTTTTGATGTTTGATACAGTGTCAGGGGAAAGTAATGGGACTAATGTTACCCTGAATGTGTGAGCTGAATTTGTTAATGTAAGGGTTTGTAAAACTTTGATTTTTGAATGCTTTATAGTTTAAACTGGTGTTTTTCTAACAGGTTTGTGGTTTTCAGTGCATTTAACTTGGGCATTTTTTTTTTCTTCAAGGCTGGGATCTTAACACATTTTTAAAGTTACTTTCTGTGGGGTTTGTAAGTTCAATGACGTTCTCATTTCTTTCTGATGTTAGGGATTTTTTTTTCAGGGTTCATGTTTGATGGTAATGTTGCATGACTTTCTGTCAAGATTATGAAGTGTTTCTATTTATGTTGTTGAAATACATTTTATTTCATGTTGTGGTCTTCTTTATTTGTTAGGACTGCGTTTGACTTTCTATGGATGATTGTTACATTTAAGATATATATATATATATATATATATATATATATATATATATACATACACACACACACACACACACACACACACACACACACACACACACACACACACACACACACATATATATATATATATATATATATATTTACTGTACCAAAGCTTGAATATCGATATTCGGATGGCACATGCAGATCAACAGGCACATATTCACAATGCTGAATATTGAACTCGCGACATTACCATGGTTCAAGGTGGGGGCTGAAAAATGTTTTCATTTTTGCCGTTTACGTTCAACCATGTGATGACTTCACTGAGTGTGTTTCCAGTTTATGATAGTAATATATATGGGTCTACTTTACTTGGCCTAAAACTCATTTGACTGACACCCATTTGACCTAAATTTAATTTGACTGAAAACACATTTGACTGACTCCCATTTTACCGACTGCTTCCAATGCTAAATTTCAACATACTAAATCTTAAACCATAGACAAACACACTTAGAACACCAATAACTAACCCTTTACAGAACTTAAAAACTACTTAATGACCCTCTTAACAGAAACGGGACAATGTATGGCTATGCCCCCCACACCCCCCAATTGTAAATATTAAATCCAGGATGACACTACAGTGAAGAAAAGGGCATATACCCTTAACGTGCCTTACAGTACTCTACACGTTGCCACTAATGCTGGGAATGCACAAAACATTTGCCAAATTACTTCAGATACTTCCCATAAAATTGTAAATAGAAAAACCCACATTTAGAAACACTACAACACTACTTTCTACATCACTACTGGAATTCTAACAGTCAGCACTATAAGTTACAGAAATTATTTTTATCATAAACAAGTCACAGGTGAAGGAAAATCCACAAGTCTTTGTCTGACATGTCAGTGAAATGGGAGTCAGTCAAATGAGTTTTAGGTCAAATGAAATTTAGGTCAATTGGGTGTCTGTCAAATGGGTGTCAGTTAAATGAGTTTTAGGTCAAGTGAAGTAGACCCATATATATATATATTATTTTGCTGTGATTAATGTGCTATATTTAGGCACACTGATAATATAAGCAAGAAGGTGATTTCTGTTTTTCAGATTTGAGCAATTCTTTTTTATGCATCTCATTTTTGTGGCAAAATATTTCATGTTGATGGTATGTGTTTAATATATATAACTTTTTGAAAATGTATCTATAGCATAAGGAAAATGCTCGATATTTTAGTTATGATATGTATGTACCCAACCTCAGTGTATAGGTCAATAGTTGGGATATGTATCTATCCACCTATCTAAGTGTGTGTGCTCTTGTATCAGTATTTACCATGGAACATACAGATATACTTTTATGTATGTGCATGCACATAACATTTACCTGGGCTGAGTTACAAAATGAAGAAACTATGTAATATCTGTATTTGTTTTACTTGGCTTTCAAGTGGTGAATGACTAAGTATAAACATGTATTGGATACATACAGCTAAACAGATGGCAGTATTTATGAACAGTAATGGATGGAACCTTCTGTAGGCCTTGAAGTGGATACATATAGCATTTGCATTTAAGTAGTATATATTTTATTTTTGGAGCACAAAGAAAAAAGTACATACACTTCTCAATGTGAACATTCTGAACACAATTGCACCAATTGATCTTATCCCATGTAACATAATTTGTGAAGAGAATTAAGGGATATATGCAAATACCTTTGGTTGTAGTTACATCAGTAAGAAAAACATATGGAATTTTCAGGTTTACTATCATAAGTTCGAAGTTCAAAACGTAAAGATATCATAACAGCGGCTCACATGAGCAACATGAGGAATATTAATTAGGTCAAAATGTTGCAAAAGACATTGGTTTGAAACCTGTGCGAAAGATTTCGAACCCAAAACATTTTTATGTAATACAGAAAATCCTCCACTTATGATTCCTTCCAGTTACCTGCCACCTATTTTAGCAGTACTAATGTACCAGTTCAGTACTGCATGGCACTTTAATCACATTTTTGCAAGGGGGCAAGCCTCCCTTCACCCCCCTGTGGGGGCTGCATCCCCAACACCCCCTGCAACTTCTATATTCCAACTCCAAGATCACACTACAGTGCAGAAAAGGGTGCATTTCCCATTCCACACTGTACCACAATCTGTAGTTATAACATCGACCACTTTTAAGTGAATGCACAGTAGTATTGACTGCAACGGCTGCTCACAGACATGATGTTGAGCAATATGGGAATCAGTAATCTGGCATTCAACATTCCCATATTCGCTGAACCATGCTTCTTCTTTTTATTATTAAACTGAATTTTCAGGAAGACAATTCCTTCATTGTGTTGCTGGTAAGAATTATGGCAGGCTGTATGGGGTATGTATGTGTTCAGGAGCAGAAAGAGTGAATGAAAAAACACTGTCCATATGCCTTCTCTTTGCAGCTCCATCTTATTTTACTGTCCCATTACGGATCAGGGACTTGGTAGCATCTCCCATGTTTTCTCAAGATGTACCCTGATACCTGCAGGACAGATGGGGACTATATTAATCTTACTTACTAAACAAACAGTGATATACTTCTGGGATCATTCGTGTACATAATGAGAAGCTTATGTAATCTGGAGTGCTAAACAGACTGCATTACTCCTGCATACTTGTTTATTGTGGTCTTTAGCTATGTTCGCCAGCAGCAGTCATTAACAAATATAACAGGCATAGCTCAGCATGTGGTCACTGGTGCCCATGCCTAGTAATGAGCACTGATTAATACTTCCTTTGAAAACCTGTTTTAGTAACTCTCTCTCATATGTAATACACACACATTGTTGCACTACACCTGTATATAGGTACAACGTTACTTAGTACGTATATTAAACAAGAATAGGGTGGTTCACATTGCATACCTCATCACTCACTTAATTGGGAAAGACTGTATCCCACTACATATAATGGGATGCTGTAATGTTCTTAGACCCTTTATAATGGGACCCTGAAACATTACCAAATGACAATACTTGCCTCACATGGCATCATACACTTCTGCACTGTTTTTAAGTACCTGCAGTTCTGTCTGTACTGTAACTAATTGTTTTATGTCAGCTATGACAATGTCATCAGATGAATAATAACCTGTACTTTATACTACCTACAAACTGACAGGTACTTTCTCGTGTACTAGGCTAAATACAATTCAAGCACCACAACTGTATTTTGTGTTAGATGACAAAAGACTAGTTTTATAAGGAATGATAATAACTTTTGAATTCATCAGTATTACGATATGACAGATGTGTTCCAACAGTTTCAGCTGAGGCAACTGCCAGAAGTTCACATCATCTTTGTACATATAAATGGGTCTACTTTACGCACTCAAAACACGAAAAACCCGAATCCAAATAGCGCGACATATAAAGAGCGAACCGCAAATACGTCGAACGTACTAAAGTGCAAAACTTAAAACCTCGAACCATCATAGTTGGCCAACCCACCACCCGCAATACACTACCTACCCAAACACAATAAAAAAAAAAACACATACATATGCTAACCAAAACCCTACTTCTAACCCTAAATTAAAGCACCAAAACCCTGCTGCTAACCCGGGTCTATATTAGAAGACCAAACATTCAAAATGTCAAGTGTTCTAATATCAAACCCTAGCAATCGAAATAAAAAAACATCAAACATTCAGAACAGCAAATTTTTTCCTAGGGAAAAATTTGTTCCAAAACACATATACACAACACAAGCACACCAAACAAACAGCAATCCCCACACATACACCTAATCTCTAACATCTAACCCAACACTAAACTATACAAACACCACTAACTAGCCACTTACCTTAACCCAAACCCTAACCCTAAGGTCCGTCATTATCGCACAGTCACCTCACTTGTGCCCTAACCCTAATTCACTTAACCCACCCTAACCCACATATCCACACAATCGGACACTTACCTGACCCATGCCCTAACCCTAACTCACCTAACACGCCCTAACACACATGTCCACAAAATCACACAATTACCTGAACCTGACCCGTAACTTTCCACCAGAATGCTGAAAATACCAAAGCAACAGAAACGGACAACCAAATTCTTTCCCTAGGAAAGAATTTGGTTTTCTGTTTTTTTTCAATATTTTCAGCATTCGCTGAAAACGGGTCGATATTAGAACACCCGACATTTCAAATGTTCGGTGTTCTAATATAGACCTGCTAACCCTACACTAAACTTCACATACACAACTATCTATGCACTATCCTTTAACCCCTCTCTAACCCTAAGGTCCATAACTACCGCACATTTCGCTATGTAGCTATAACCAAACAAACTAAATATTCCACACACATACACTAAACAAAACCCTACACTAAACTTTACATACATTACCTACACAAAACCTTACATACACTACCTATCTATGCACTTAACTTAACCCCACCCTAACCCTAAAGGCCATAACTATTGCACACTTACCTTACGGAGCTATACCGCAAATGGGCAAACTATGCAAATTCGATATTTTCACTTTTGTGGTTTCATTCTTTTGACCTATTTGTGGTTCGCTCTTTATGTGTCACGCTATTTAGATTTGGGTTTTTCAGCTTTTGAGCACATAAAGTATACCCCATATAAATTCATAAAGGCCTTCTTTTTTTCCAGCAAACAAAGGCTAACCAGAGGCAAGTATCCTTTTATACACTTTTGATCTGTTCTGTAAATTTGTAAGAAAACATTAGAAAACACGCACAAGCAGCAATGTTGACGTGTTTCTTTAAGCACTATTTTTTTGCCACCATGCCTGTCAGCCAGCTGGCTGGGGGAAGTAGGAAAGAGGATTAGTAATTTGAAGGTTAAAGAAATAGGAAATGATGTTATGGATTACCGGAAAGGTTAAAGAAATAGAAACTGAAGTTATGGATTACCTGCGAAGTGAAGGATATAGTGTGGAAAATCTAATTCTGATAACATCACAGCACAATAGAATGATGAAGCTCCAAATTTAGGGGAAACCAGTGGAGTGGGAAGCATCTGATCAGTTGCCATATGAAGATACTTTTGAGCCTTTAGCAGGAAACCAGTACAAAAGTTCAGATGGACTTACACAGCAAGGGAAGGAACACAAAACTGTGGCAATTCTGACACAGTCAGTGTTGTGGAGTGTTAGGCCAGTGTGTTCCCATACAAAAGAGTAATGAATGACACAGGGTGAACCTGAAGAGTATATGGCATAGAAAGGTTTTCAGGAAGTATCTACAGAATGCTCTCAGGAAATGGAGAACAAAGAATGTTTCCTTAGTTTAGAAGAAAATGATCTAAGTGAAGAATTGCTTGGTTTAATAGAGATATATAGACATACTAAGATCAATGAAATAAATAGACTACAGAAAGTCAATAAGAACCTAAATGCTAGAAGTTTGATAAATCAAATGAAGACAGTAATCAATACTATTCACAGAAATGCATGCATTATAACAGAAGTAAATAGGATATATCACTGTGCAGTTAAATTAATAACAGATAAAGTCTTACCATAAAAACACAGGGCAGTAAGTGAAAGGAAGGGGAGAAATTAAATGTTATCATGGAAGTATTGATTAGATAATACTATAAAGCAATTAAGACAGCAAGTGTCACTGTTAGAAGAGTACAGAAGAGGGCAGAGATCAGCAAAAATACTTAGAAAGATAGACGTGATAAAACAATATGCAGTATTAGAACAGACCAGGATCTACTGTATACTATCGCCAATAATAAACTAAAGATATCAGCCTAGGCAGAAAACCTTAGAAGAATTGCAAATAAATATAAAGGAATAGTACTAAATAAATAATTTATTGATGACCCAAAAATGTTTTATAGAGAATTGGGAAACAAGGTAAAAGGAATAGAAACACCACCAAAAAAGAAGAAAGAGATAATTTTGGAGAACTATCTATGATGATTCTGTGAAACATAAAAATATGCTGAATGGATAGAAGTAAAAGTAAAAATAGAAATTTTAAATGTAGGGATATGAAATGGGATGAAGTAATGGCCAGAGAAACTGAAACAAAATTATGAAAAGCTCCTAACTGGAAAACCCCAGGGCCAGATGCCCTACCTAACCTTTGCTTACTGTATTAACATCTTCACATGAAGCTTTACCCATGAGTAAGAACTATGTATATGCTCATCTGAACAGATGCCAACCTGGTTAACATCAGGAAAAAATAATACTCCTTCTTAAGAGTGAACCTGCAAGATATCTTAAAAACTATAGACCAATAACTTGCCTTTTAAACTATACACTGGAACTGATGCCAACATAGTTTATAGTCATTTAGAAGAAAACCTCAGTCATGGCAACAGATCAAAAGGATAACCCAAAGAAAGTCATATGGAACAAAGGATCATTTGTTGTTAAATAAAGTCATAATGGAGAACTGTAAACATGGGGAGACTCTAAGTATGGCATGGATAGACTACAAACAAGCATTTGACAGTATCCCACATTCATGGATAAAAGAGTGCTTACAAATGTATAAGTTACACTCTTCAATGATCAATTACATTACAGTGACCATGAAACAGTGGCAAACCATTTTACAGCTAAGCATGATAAAGGACAATGAAAAAACTTCAATTAGCAGTTTTTTTTTAACTGAAGGCTGCTTTTGCTTTGTATAATTGGCTTCTTACATGACTTTTTTCAAGTTTTTATTGTTGTACTTGAATATGCATGTTTTAATACGTGTATTTCTATAAATACATTTTGGCTCATCTTTTTATCACTGATATTTAAGATTTAGTTTTTGTAAAAAAAAAGTTTCTTAGTCATTGTGTACTGTTGTTTTAAGAATGGTTTTAATGACATGCATCTAATCAATGCTGTGGACCATGTGACTGCTATCATGGTACAAAACCATCCATTTTGATTTTAATGGTATTCTGAAGAAGTCCAGTCTAACTATGTATGAAAGCACTAAACTGGTTTAATAAAATAGTGTGGAGACCTCCCTCATGGAATTCTTCCTTTTCGTTTGCGTCAGTTTGTGTGTGTGCTTCAAGTTTATACTGATGCAGAAAATATTACATGAGACCTCATGTTGTTGTCATACAATCTGACTATAAAGGCTGTAAAAGAGAAGATTAGTGCACTTTCCGATTGGGACTTGTTTGCATTATACATGCATTCCATCTCACCAGCAATGCTGCAGGCATTCTTTGGTGCTTCATATTCACTAAATATTGAAACCCCCTTAACGGTGATTAAGCAATGCTTTTTCTGTTATCCACTGGTTATTCCATATCAAGGCCATAATAAAGCTACTAATACTTCCTTGGCATCTGCTTAGTCTGCACTGCACTGACTTTAAGTGACGACTTTTCTTATACTAAACTTTTAGTTGCTAATTATAACTCTGCATACCTAGATACCATTTCTTCTACATCTCACACTTGCACACTCTATCTTCCAACACTTCATTACTTCTTTCTTTTCATATATATATATATATATATATATATATATATATATATATATATATATATATATATATATATATAGAGAGAGAGAGGGAGTGATTCAATTAAATGTATTCCATGCCCAGTGGCTTTGAAGGCCAATTAAGAGCTTTTTCAATTATTGACTCTGTTACATGTAACAGATTTTTGAAGCACAAATCTAATAAAGTGGTAAATATTAATAGATTTTTTGCACACCTTATATATGTAGTTAGAGTGTTCCATAATATACCAGTGCAAAAGTGAAAAATGATGGCTTCACTTTTGAGTTAATGCTAGGTAGGTGAATTAATAAAATTGTGTTCCTAGTATTGACCATGGTTAATACAACCAACTCCCTTCATTATAGAAAAATTGTTAAGGGCATATTTAATTTTGGTGTATAAACTATTGAAAAGAGATCAAAATATTTGAGTTACATATCATATGTTAAAGATTCACATTCTAAATGTTTTTTGGCCATGCTTAGGCTTAACCAGTTGTGAATTCCATATCACGTAGAAAGAGTCACGATATTCTATCATTGGACAAGTATGGGAAGAAAATAATTTAACCATGACAACTTTATCCTTAGATGTAAAGGTTAGAAAAATGTGCTTTATTAAACCAATACATTCCTAACAACACAGTTAATGTGAAATTCAAAGGAGAAAGATGACTTAACAATTACGCCTGAATCCTTAACTTGTTTAACAGAGAGGCAAATAGAGTTATCCAGGGCATACAAATAAATATTATTATTAATTTGTAGGTTTATAGGAGTTTATTAGGCTAATGGTTTAAGAGCCCTTACAAGCCTAGCCAGTATATAACCCAATTTTACCCAATATGTGGCCCCTAGGGGTAAGAATATGGCATAGCTTTGGGCCTATGCCATGATTATTTTACAGATTGCCCCCATTCATAAGGGACATAGACACTGCTCCAGGTGTGAATTTTTGATTCCCCATCCATTGATCCAAATTACATTTGAAGAGGGTTAAGGAAGGGCTCTGTTTGATGTTAATAGGAAGCTTATTCCAAAGAAGGGGTAATCTCTGCAACACATCAGCATGTTTTGTTTGAGTCACTGACTAGGTTTAGATTTTTAGATCAGGTGATCCTCATGCTGTTTGTCATGTGGATGTGTAGCAAGCAGCTCCAACAGGGCTGGATTTGTGAGTGCCTTGTTGGTTAGGCATCGGTTACACCTTAACATACAATAGCAGATGGAGTAAAGGGACAGGGCTTTCAGTCTGTTCACATAACACGTTGTCGATACCCTGTATTTTCTTTCTGAGAAACCAATGTGGCGACTCCAGCTGTTGACATTGCCTAATCAAGTAAATGCCAAATGGCACATTTTACTATATTATTGGTCTAATGAGGGCTGAATACAGTGGTACTATAACTTCCTTGGATCTGGATGCCATACCTTTCTTTACAACCAATCTCTTTACAAAAACACTCATATCTGTCCTATCCAAAATGTCCACAAAAACAGTGTGTCAGACAATGTCAAACGCTGTAGCCAGATACAAATAGATTACATCTGTAGGTAAGCTTTTGTCCAACACATTCGCTATATATTCATAAAAATTGACCAAATTAGATAGGTTACATCTTCATGATACAAATCCAAGTTGATGAATATCACAAGAAAAACTAATCATATGCTTAAAGGAAAAGTATCTGCCTTTCCAAAATACTTCCCTGAGATATATATCAAGCTATTTCATTCATAATCACCAGTAGTATAACAAGGGTGATTTTTTAGGTATTGGAACATTAGCATCTTTACAAATTATCACAGCAAAACATTCAATTCAGATTTTTTGAAACAAATAAGCCAAGCAACAGTACAAACAGTCATTTATACCTCTTGGAAAATATCTGTTCAAACCATCTGGCCCAGCTGCTGAGTTATTTTAATACAATCAAGGGAACATTTTATATGTTCATCCATTAATGTTGGACAACTATCTAATACATTTTTCAGGAAATGGAAATTATTACCAGTTGCAAGGGATCTTCCAAAAAACATCAACAAACAAATTTGCCAATATCGCTGGGCCACATACACACACAGAATCAACTCTTAATGGCAAACTTGAGAGCCATTATCTAAACCAAAGCCTTGTAGGTGTTGATTATCCAATACACTAGAAGCCAACTTTATTTCATAGGCAATACTGTGTTATTTAACTAACTTGCAAAATAGTTTTTAAAATTATTATAAACAGACCTGTTTGTCATAACTGGATGAGACTTGAAATACCTAAACTTTTTTTTTCTTTTTTCTACATAATTCAAGTTTTCTACTTGATCAAGTTCTTATATGCTTCCTTCCTATGGATGTAGCTGTAGGAACAAAACAATCGATCAAACTATCTATGTGGCTATAAAAAGTATCCTAATTTTGACTTATAGTTTTACCTTTCATCTGAGAATCCCAATCCCTTGTGAAATTTAAGTTTTAATAGCCACAAAACTTGATCTATAAAATTATTTAAATTGTACCCTTCTATTAACTATTGGTAAATTAAAGTTTAAAATTTCAAAAACAAAAAAAAAAATGATCTGAAATCCCCAACTCTGGAGAAGTAGTACAATATTTGGATTTTTATTTTTTAGGGAACCAAACAACATCCAGTACCTTAATTTATTTTTTATTGATTTTTGTTTGAAGGTAACTGGGCATGCCTACCCATTTTCAGTACAGAGAAAGCTCCACACAAGATATAGCAGTACACTATGATTACATAACACAAAAATACAAAAGTAAATTCAAATACAAGACTGCAGGGTTGTATGCAATTCAGTAATACAACAAAAAGCTTAAATACAAGATTATAGGTTCTGTACTGCTTTCAGTATCCTAAGATTGATAGACTATTTAGAATTGAGTTATTAGTCATTGTTATATTTGTTTTACAAGAGGTTTTAGTAGAAATGAAATGATATTGAGTTGGAGGTAAGGATTTTATATAGTGGTGAGACATATGAGGGTAATAGTTTGAGGTAAGAGATAACGGATGGGTAATAGTGTAGATAAGCGAGGAGAATAAGATGCAATATTGTTGAAGTGAGAGAGAAAAAAGTCATGCTTAACTATAAAGTGTATGTTAGGTCAGAGAACTAGGAGATGGTAGCCAGGTGAGTAAAGAAGATTAAGTGTGGTAGAGGTTAGTTGGGATGTGAGCATGAATAAAGCCAGGAAGAGGTTAGGAGCTGTTTAAATCTTACTGTGCTGTGATCTCATTTTAAGGAGGTAGGCAGGGAGCTCCATTTTGTGGTGATACAGGTGGCGTACAGGGAGTCCCCTGCTATGTTGCAGGATTTAGAGGTGGTTAATAGTTTTTATTAGAAGAACAATGGTGCCATGTTGGGGAGTTTTGTTTGAGAATATTTTGTAGGGATGGGCAGGTGTTGGGTTTATTTACTTTGGTATGTGCAGTCAGAAGCTGGGAGTATGTTATCTTCTCAACAGCCTATAACATGAACTAGCATCACCACTAAGTACCCAGTTCAATCATAGCCTAACAATAGGGTTTGTTCCTGCAGAATGGAGAACAGCTACAGTCATTCCCCTCTACAAAGTTGGCTTAGCAACAGACACAGGGAATTATAGACCCATAAGCCTGAACAGCCTCATCTCTCAGGTCATGGAACATATCATTATGGACCTCATAAATAAAGACATAGGTGACCTCCAAACCCTGGACCCTACCCAATTTGGCTTTATGAAGGGCAGATCCTGCCTGGTGGATTTCATTGAAAATGTGACCTAGGCTATCGATGAGGGCAAATCTGTGCACACAGCATACTTCGACTTGGCAAAGGCTTTCTGCACAATCCCACATTCAGGCACTACCAATAAACTTAGCAAACTAAATGTAAACCCCTTCATTGTAAGATGGGTTGCCAACTGCTTCACAGACTTGACACACACTATCAAAGTGGGTGACTTCACATCAACCAGCAGACCTGTTACCAGCAGGGTGCCACAGACGTCAGTGCTGAGCCTCCTACTGTTTGGTATATATTTCTCAAAGGTTCTGGTCAAAACTAAGGGGCTGTGGCTGACCAAGTTTGCAGACAACTGCAAACTAGGTGCAATCATTGAATCCCCAAATGATATCAGTATGCTCCAGGAGAGTCTCACACAGACCAACAACTGGTGTATTAGTCACGGTCTCAAAGTGAATGCAAAGAAATGCATCATCATTCCCTTCAGCACAATTTCTCTTCACACTATCAAATCAATAACAATACCCTAAGTACCCATGACATGGTAAGGGACTTGGGATCACGGGTTGACCACGACTTTAACTTCGATCACCACATGTCGAAAGCTTTTCACATAGCTCATTTAATTAGTAAAGGCATTGCCTCAAGAGCAAAGGAAGTTATAACCCCCCCCCCCATACTCAACACTTATCTGGTCAATAATTGAGCATAACGCCCCATTCGGTATGTACCATACTAAGCACCTGCAGCAATTAGAGAGATCTCAGAGGTTGCTAACAAAAAAGATCAAGGGACTTCAGCATGTGTCTTACATAGACAGACTAAAATCCCTGTCACTACACTCTGTATCATACAGACCTCTTAATGGAGACTTCTGCCTGCCATACAGAACAATCCATGAAACAAACCTAATGAACTTGTTGCATATCTGTAAATCAAATGGCTCTAGGGCTACCCATTCCAGGGACTGAAATATGGCTTGTGACTTAAATAGGACATGCTGGAGGGACAGATTTATCTCCCAGCGACTGCCACATCTTTGGAACAGACTACAAATTCATGTGAAAAAGAGCATCTCTGTGACACTGTTCAAGAGGAACCTGGATGAGTGGATGGGGCACTGTAAATTCTTACTGGGAATAGTGCACACAACTCTTCTGGACATGGGAAGTCATCACTAAATGCTATCTTGGGTATTGACTAGTACGTCTAAGATATTACATTGGCTTGAGCTGGCTGGGCTTAAAATGACCTCCAGGTTGATAGCCAAGTAATCTCCTATGATCATATGATCCTATGATTAGGAAGTTCAAGCCATGGTAGGTTTTATAGAGCTTTGTAGTGATGAGTACAGTAGATGTGAATCTGGTTATTTTGTAATAGCAAGATTCCATTTTGTTTAGTAAGGTGGATGACAGGTTGGTTAGTATAAGTGATGCATAAAAAAGGGATGGGAGGAGGTAGGATGTTGTCTTTTTTGAGGTATCAGAGATAAAAGGCTTCTTACAGTAAAGACAACTTAGTTTTTTATGGGTTTCTTTATGGATTAGATGATGTGCAATTCAAATTTTAGGTTGTCTATTATGATGGCTAGACGTTTTTTGTTATATACAGTTCCAGTACTAGTGCTGTTGGTTGAGGTGGTGCTAAAAGATATATTGTTGGTTGGCACAGATTTTGGCGTAAATAGCATTAATTTGTTTTTTTTGTTTGTTTTTGGCATTTAGGATTAACTAATATGTTAACATCCATGCCTCAATAGAGGTGAATGAGCCCTGTGTCCATTGTTGTAGTGCTGGGACACTTGGAGCATATTAAGGTGGCATCATCAACATGTTGTACTAACGAGGCATTTTGATGGCTTTACCTAGGTTGTTTGTGAAGATGTTAAAGAGAACAGGGCCCAGTACTGACCCTGTGGTACACCAATGGTGACAGGAAGGAAGAGGGAAAGCTCCTGCTTCAGTTTTACAGCTTGCATTCTCCTAGCGTGATAGCTGATGAACCAGGAAAGAGATGACTGAGACAGCAAATAAGGATGCTGGTTCTTTAAGTAGAACATGATTGGATGCTGTGCCAAATGCTTTTGACATGTCTAGGAAAATGGAGGATACAAGATTGCCATTATTTCTGTTGGTTTTTATGGTTTCTGTGAAACTGAGCAGGGAGGTGGTTGTGCAGTGGTGAGGTCAGGAAACTATGTTGTGTGGGGGAGAAGAGTTTTTGTGAGTAAGACAGGCTATAAGTTGGGAACATATACATTTTTCTAATATTTTTGAGAGGGAAGAATTCCTATGGATTGGTAACTGGAGAGGTCAATTGCAGTTCCACCCTTGTGTAGTGATATAACATGAGATTTTTTTTTTCCAGAAAGGGAGGACATAATTTTCTGTGATGGCTCTATTAATAATTATTGAGACTGGGTATGCCACTGCATCTCCAGCAATTTGGAGGTATTTGGGATGCACACTGTCAGTTTACCTTCATTAGGTTGTGTGTCCATTGTCCAACTTGCATTACGTTGAAAGGACAACAGCAAAAACCCACAACATGACTCACAGTGATTCGAATGGCTATAATGTGAATGCAGTATGCTATTCAAACACATGGACAAATGTCAAAAATGGTTTCCCGTCAAACCGTTTTCGACATTTGTACTCAAAAGTGTTCCATAATTTGCTCTGTTGAGTTGCACAAATGCACGATCGTACTTGACAAAATGAAGGTAAACCAGACTGTCAGCTGCAGGAATAGCTGCTTTTAGTTGCTGGATATTTTTTATCACATCAGTTGGCACTGGTGAAAAGGGTAGAGAAAGGAGGAATTGTTTTGGATGGTAGGGATGGAAAGTGAAGAGGGAGGATTAGTTTTTAATTGAGTGAGGACTGACTGAGTTAAGTGGATGGTACATTGTATGGCTATGTGGTCAGCATTGTTGGTAATATGAGGTGAGGTGGTAGATTGTCCAGGGTGTTTGAGGTTTTGGTGCTATTTGCTTTGTAGTGACAAAGTACTTGGTTTTGTCAGTTTTGATATTATACTTACAATGAAAATTTGTCATCTATGTCCTGTTTTATCCTTGCCCCATACTTTCCAGGCTTTGTCTCTGCACATCATGAGCTGCCTAGTTGCTTTAGGGAGACAAGGGGCTGGGTTGTTTTTGGATCTTTTTGTTCCAGGAGAGGTTAGTATGCTAAGTATTGTATTGTTGAAGTATGTAACTACGTCATCTAGGGTTAGATGTTTTAGTGTACCCCCGATACACTGGTGGAGGTAGTTGATAAAGATATATCTATTGAAGTTGGTAAGATTGTGTACTTGTTTAAATGTGATATGTCTGGGGCTTTGGGTGGTTTGTCTGATAGCGAAAATAGTGAGATGGTCATTAATGGTTTCTGGACGACATCTAGTATTGCTTATTTTGGCGAGTGACAAGGTTAGAATCCAATCTACAATTGATTTTTTTATTTGTATGCTTGTCAATTCTAGCAGGTGAGGTGATGACTTGACTGAAACAATAGAGATTCGTAGAGTGGCTAGGGGCGTTAGGATTAAGAAGTACATAGTCTATGTTGTCTATGTCTATGTTGACATCACCCAGTATTATGGTTTCATTGCTAATATTACTAGAGAAGGATATATTCCAGCTCTGATGGAATATATATGGCAGAGATTCAGATATTTGTGTGATTATTAAGTAGCATGTGAGAGATAATAGTTTCGAATTTGCCAAACTTGGGGTAGCTGTACATGGGGAGTTGTAACATGTTTTGGAGAATATAGAAACCTCTCTTGCTTTTTTGTTTGGCCTATTTATCTTGTATGTTATAATCTGGAGGATGAATCTATTCATTTTTTGGTGCTACTTATTAGCCAAGTTTCAGTAGTGATCAGTATGTCTGAGCTTTGTGCTGCAATGGATGCATGAAGTTCTGGGAGTTTGTTACAGATGTTTCTAAGGCTTATGTGGATTATAAGGAGGATGTTGTTTTGAATTTTTGAAGTTATTGGGTTGGTGTGGGTGTAAGTGTGGATTGATTGGCAGGTCCAGAGTTTGGGTGTATGTCAACACATAGGGTGAGATGAGTAGAGCAGGGGAAGGAAGGTATTGATACCATTTTTGTAGTTTATGTGTTTGCTGAAATGTATTTATTGCGGTTTGTGTACCTCTTTGATGTATTTGTATTTAAAGAAGGTTAGAGTTGCTATGGAACAGAGGTTGGTAGTTGTTTTGTGGCAGATGATTGTTGTATTGCAGTCTGAAACATGTTGGGGAGATGAAGTGCTGTGGGGGTATTGGTGTGTTGTATAAGGTAGCATAAGAAAGAATGCTTAGGAAAAGTGTAGAAAGAATGAAGAAGAGCAGCATTGTATGTATGCAGATTGAGAAAGAATAGTTATACTGTTACAAGTGTGATCATTAAAATGAGGTAGTAGTCCAGAGAGTGTGCATGATTAGTGAGGTGCAAGTGTGAGGTAGGGATTATTAGATGAAGTGAACGGGATGGTGTGTGGGATGGGTTGTTTTAAGAAAGTGATTGGTTGACATGAAATGACATGAAATTGTGTGTGTGTGTGTGTGTGTGTGTGTGTGTGTGTGTGTGTGTGTGTGTGTGTGTGTGTGTGTGTGTTTTATCAAAAAAACCCTCCAGCCATGTGTATGCTTGGGGGTGGGTGAGAATTGAGGGTAGGGGACACTGAGCCCTAGAGTAGCAAGGGTGAATTGACTTGGACTCACCATTGAGACAGTACAGAAAAAAAAACTATCTGAATACATGCAGTTAAGAGTCAGTAGTGTTGTGTTGAAGTTTTGGAAAAAGAAATAAGAGCAGGGCATGTGTTTGTGACTAGTAATCAAAAAGGTAGTTAGCAGAGCTATTGGGAAGAAATACTATGCTGCCGAGAATGTATAACTTATTTTAAAACTGCAGGGGAATTGACAACTACTGTAGGAGTAAAAGATGGGCAGAAAAATGGAGTAAGAATACCATGAAAGAAGAATGTCTATAAGCAGAGTACTTGTGGAATTTGGGTAGTAATGGGGAAAAGTTAGAGAAGAAATTAATCTGCTTCAAGATACTGCTGTGGTGGTGTTACCTTATTAATACTTCATACTTTGTTGACAAGCATATCAAAAATCTATTTTCCCATTCACAACTTCCTTCATAAAACAGTTGTAAGCAATTTAGTCAACTAATTGCACAACACACAATTGCCCACATATCTGAAGTGTAACAAATCATTAGCAAAGTATGCATTCTTGTTAATAAATTTTTCCTGCAATTGTAGAGATCTCATACAGTACTTCAAGGATTCTGTTTTACCCTTAAATCTGGAGTTGGAAGAATATCATAAAAAAAAAAAAAAAAAACAGTTTAAATCCTTAGATTTTATTTGACTGAAATACATCACCCACAGTTTCTTGAGAATTTAATTCACTTGACCTGGTTACGTAATTAGTCCCCCTTTTCATGATAATTACATCATAATGCAGGTAGCTGTTACATAATTTGCTAGTACTGTCCACCTTGGTGGAATCACATTATCCATACACCACTAGTGACTCATGCGATTGGACTGCAGGACTGCAGCCCCCCCAGCTGTAAAACCAAAATGAAAAAGTCCAGGAACTCATGCATGGGTGGAAACTCGAATCCAGACTGCTGTTTAACCAGTCTGAATTTGGAAGAAGGCAGCAGTCTTACAGATGCCCTAGACTGGAGGGGGATCAGACTGCAAGGTCTGCAGTCTGCGAATTCTCGGAATGCATAGAGGCAGTGCACACATGCATGCTTGGCATTCTGGCCATTTGAATGAGGCTTATGGAGGAAACTAAACAGGACTGCTGCTTTGAATAAAGACTTCAGACAGAGCGATCTCCAGGTATTTGCTTTAGCTACGTGTGTAGAGCAATCAGCAGGTACTTGCTTTAGTTTTGTGTGTGTGTGTGTGTGTGTGTGTGTGTGTGTGTGTGTGTGTGTGTGTGTGTGTGTGTGTGTGTGTGTGTGTGTGAAATGCCCCAGTTCACTATACGTGGTGACTAGAGAGAGTAACTCAGGTTCAAGCCCTCAACCTTGGATGCAGGCAGCAAGAACCTGAATTCCCTACCCACCATCACTTGTGAAAAGCATTCAGATTTTTGCCTCATATTTTTGTTCTGTTCTGTTCCTCATAAAATCTGTGGTTTTCTGGATTTTCAGACATTTAAATTTCAGACGTCATATTGTTCAGGAAGTACATGGTAACACAAAACATTTTATTCTAGCAATTTTCTAAGTTTATAAGATCAATATTTGAAATGTGTCCCTATTTTTGGGGCTGTATTCCCCCATTATTAGCTCTGTGCAGGTTTTTTTGTGCTAAAAGTTTGAGAGCTATGGTGAGAACTGAATTCACTGAATATGTTTGGTGGCTGTATTCCACCATTATTGGCTTTGCCCAGGTGTTTTCTGCTAAGAGGTTGAGAGCTATGGTGAGAACTGAATTCACTAAATGATTGCCATTTAAGTTTCAGTCTTCCTGGCTTTCAGGAAACAGCTGATTTGGCATAGTGGTATGTTGCTCTGACTGTAGTGCATAGGGTCTTGGATTCAAGTCTTGGTAGTGAACAATAAAATAGAGCCACATTCTTACTTTCACATCAACTGGTTAATTTTCACATTTCTTAAACTCCATCATTTTATCACTTACAACTAACACTGAAGTAAATTTGTTTTTTTTATGTCCACGATAATTCCAGTTCTTACTTGGTTGGTTAGTGATATACAATACAACTACAATTTTGTATGTATATGTATATTTAAATATTTTATAATTATTAATTTTTCTTGAAGTGCATTTATTGTGTTGAACACAACCTATCATGTATGTACAAAATACAAGTATAGATACAATATTGTGGAGTATTTTAGGAGTTAACATGTAGTTGCACTATTATTTTGGGGCAACAAAGGGTTAACAGATGTTTTTTGAATCAATTGGTTGACCAATAGAGTTCATGGTATTTATTTTATCCACTATATAAAGAATAGATGTTGTCATGGCAGATGATTCTGATGAAGTCTCCTGGTAGGAGATGAAAGCGCTTAATCTGTCAATACATGTTTGTAAAAGTTAAATAAATTTGTTGTTTATTTTGAAAAGATTTGAGGAGTTATTTGAAGTGGACATTGTACTGGTTGCCTTGAGCAGTATAAGTGTATCAAGGACAGCCTTTATTGATACCTGGAACAGTGTTTTCTGTTTTTACCAGTTGGTGTTTTGTGCTTGTGTATAATTGCAAAGTACCTTGTTAAGGTAATGGAAAACAGCTCTTGTATTTTACAAAAAAAAAAGCACCAAACCAGGCATGTCCAAGGGTCAGCTTCCAGTGATTTCTCCTGTCAACCTGGTGAATCTGGGCATACTGGGGCAATGCAGCAATTGCCTTATGTACACAGACAACCCTCTCCTCTTATCACCCAACACTACAACCTGCAAGAGATGCACTTACATAGCCAAACTGGAAGCAAAGGTCTCTCCACCCAAGATTGTGCTAGACAGTCAAGAGGAGAAGGTTAATTCCCGCACTACACCTCAAGCAACACATAGCCCTTCTGAATCCACACCACCAACACCCTCACATAGCAACTCTAAACCCTCATATGTGGAGGCCCTTAACAGTAACCTGCCCAAACAACAAGGACCTCCGAAGCTGAAACCCAAACACCAATTACAACCAAAGTGTCACATAGTTCACAACACCAGTGTGCCACCCATCAACAGCCCCTAAGGAAAGACAACGTACCCAGCACTTTAGTCATAGATGACTCTATAGTCAGGCACATTGATGTCCCACTCACCAGGCTGAACAAGGGGAAAATTACAGTCAGCTGCCTGTCGGGTGCCAGGATCTGCCACATAATGCATGCACTCAAGTCACTCCACAACAAGTACAAATATGACTCTGTCATTGTCCATGTTGGAGTGAATGACTTGAGATGTACCTCCCTGGACTACATAAAAAGAGACATAGAAGAGCTCTCGGATCATGTGGCCCAGGCAGGTATGACCTAGCCCTGAGTAGCATCCTGCCTTCGGCCAGAATGATACCACAGTATAAGGACAAAATGATTGACTTCAATAATTGGCTAAGCTTCTGGTGTCATTCAAAGGGGATCCAGTATCTGTCTGCCTGGGGCAACATGATCGACAGACCACGATGCTTTACCAGAGATGGTCTGTACCTTTTATCCCTGGGATTCAGGTTACTGGCTAATGCTCTTGCCACCCTATAGTGCCTTTTTTAGGCAAAGTTCAAAGGGCAAAACCATCACCATAACAGGTACAAGCATGCAAAATCTGAAGGTAATGCTACTCAGTGCTAGAAGTCTAAACCTCAAAATGCACTCTCTCGAGGCACTCCTAAAAATGGAGATGTTTGATTGATATCTGTGCAGTAACTGAGACCTGGTTCAAGGCTCCCGAGAGCACCCCTGCAATACCAGGCTATAACACTTACCACACTTTTCAGCCACTGAATCAGGACCAAAACACTAAAGGTGGAAGAGTGTTCATATTCACCAAGGATATTCACACCACCAGGCTAGTTGCCCAACACAATGCATCTGAATTATCCCAGGTTCAACTAACACTAGGTAAGACTGCAATCCAAACTGTAGCTTGCAACAGATCCCTCACCATTCCCTTAATATTCTTACTACACCTTTCTAAACATACTGGAAAATATTAAGATACAGCCAAACACCCTAAAACTGGGTGATTTGAACTACCCTGCCTTTAACTGGGAAAACTGCTCGTGCACCAACACCTTTGCCCAATGATTCTTGGAATTCATAAATTCCAATGCCCTGGATCAACTAATCCATAGTCCCACCAGGTGCTCCAATATCCTAGACCTGGTCATTACCAACATGAGAAATTGATGCTCCACACCTGTGGTCACCCCCTCATTGGTCAGGTCTGACCATAAGCTAAGCACCCTTGACATCCACATCCCTCCCCCACCCCCCAGTATGGAAACCTCCATAAAAAACGTATCCAAAGCCAACTTCATGCTACTCAAGTCAGAAGTGACAAACTTCATGACACCCATGCTGACAGGAACTGAAAGTTCGACTGCTGAATCCTAGACTAAGGCACTGTACAAGCACATCCACTCATGCATGAATTGTGCTATCCCAAATAGAACCAAGTTGCTCTCCTCCAAAAAAAGGAAGCCAATCTGGTGATCCCCTGTCACAAACAAACTTTACAACAAATGAAAGAAACTGTTGCAGAAAAGAGGAAAATCCCAGGATGCAAAAAACTCCCTTACCAGACTCAGTAAGAAGCTGAGATCCCTCATAAAATCCTCCAAAGCTAGTTACGAAAATAAAATTGCCAAAGATTCCAAAGACAACCACAAGGCATTCTATAGTTATGTCAAGAATCTAAATGGCAAAGCTCATATCTGCTCTGAGCTACAACACAATGGCATTAAATATACTGATCCCAAAGATATTGCCAATATCCTGGCAGATTGATTCATTGCCAGCTCCACCCCCCCCTCACCCCTAAAGGGCCCATCTCAATACCAAAGGATTGCTAAATTCTGGTAATAATGGACACACAGGTAAAATCCGCACTCTCCAAAGCTAAGAATACAGCAGCCATGGGACCAGACGACATCCCGGGCTGTGTACTATATGACTACAAAATGAACTGGCACCTCACCTAAGTGTCATGTTTAATCATAGCCTCACCTCAGGCTTCGTGCCCACTGAGTGGTGCACAGCTGCAGTTATCCCATTCCACAAGGAGGGATCTACATTGGATCCTGGGAACTACCACCCCATCAGTCTGATGAGCCTGATCTGCAAGGTTATGGAACGTATTATGATGGAACTTATAAACAAAGACACTGGCAACCTTCAAACACTGGACCCCACCCAGTTTGTGTTCGTGAAGGGCCGATCTTGTCTTCTGATCCTGATTGACTTCTTTGAATCTCGCCAAGGCCTTCAGCACCATCCTCCACTCTGGAATCATAGATAAACTTACTAAGCTGGACATTAATCCCTACATCACTCAATAGGTTGCCAACTGGCTTACTGACAGAACCCAAACTGTAAAAGTATCAGACTCCAAATCCAGCTCCAAAACAAGTAACAATTGGAGTACCTCAGGGTTCAGTCCTGAGACCGCTCTTGTTTGGCATCTACTTCTCTGAAGTACAGGCCAACACTTAGGGACTCTGGATAACCAAGTTTGCAGATGACTGCAAACTGGGAGCCATTACTGAATCCCCAAATGATGTGGATTTCTACATAAGGGCCTTACAGAAACATATGCTTGGTGCCAGAGCCATGGGCTCAAGCTCAATACCAAGAAATGTATTGTTATCCCCTTTGGGAAAAAACATGTACCCGTGAATTACCACATAGGTGGCAGTACTCTAAACACCGAAATGTGAAAAGAGACTTAAGGGCACAGGTGGACAGTGGTCTCACCATCGATAACCACATCGCCACAATGGTCAGGAAATCCTTCTATGTCACACACCTCATCACTAAGGGCTTTTCATCCAGAAAAAAAGGAGGACATTGTCCCACTGTACTCATCCCTCATTAGACCCATTATAGAATACAACTCCCCATTTGGTATGTAACTCTCAAGATATCTGCAACAACTGGAAAGGCTGCAGAAATACCTCACTAAAAGAATCACAGGCCTAAAGCAGATGCCCTATGCTGACCATCTAAAAAAACTCCAGCTATACTCTGTCGCATACTGTCTATTCAGAGGTGATCTCTGCTTAACATACAAGGCCATGTCAAACCCAGAGCTGTTGGACATGCTACACTTAAAGAAATCCCAATACCTCAGAGCCACATGCTCCAGGGATCTAAACCTTGTCATCACAATGAACAAAACATGCTGGAGGGATAGGTTCCTGACCCAGAGACTCCCCAGACTCTGTAACAGACTGCCCATACATGTCAAGCAGAGCACTTCTTTGGCCCTCTTCAAAATGAACCTTGATGATTGGATGGGAGATAGGAAATTCACCCTGGAGATCAAGTCAGTCGCCCTGCAAGACAGGTGTCCAGGGAAGTAAATATTGTGGGAAAAAATAGCCAGAGAATTGTTATGGCTAGGCTTTTATAGGCCCTTGGGCTGATAGCCTAGTACCAACCTATGAACAAAATCATTGTAGAAGTAAAGCAGTATGCACATTACAGTCTTTATGGTAAATG
This sequence comes from Protopterus annectens, assembly GCF_019279795.1. NCBI lineage: Eukaryota > Metazoa > Chordata > Ceratodontiformes > Protopteridae > Protopterus > Protopterus annectens. Next base: position 537,611,604 of record NC_056738.1, on the reverse strand, counting down.
GGGTGAAATAGCCAAGTAATGGGACATTGGAATGGCTACAGGGGCAGAAGCCCCATTCGACCATGATTTTGTGAGGTGGGAAGGGTGGAAAACTGAAAAACAGCCCTGGCTGAACTATGCCTCTCAACTATCAGGATTTTCACAGAATGAATACATTTTTACTTCTTATTTTTAGTGTGCTCCTCATAAAATTTATGATTTTCTGGCAAATAATTTAAAACAAAGAGTTAGAAGGTCACACTGAAAAAAACAATCAGAAAAGACTAAATGAAAACTCCAGCCAAGCTAGAACTTCCAATGAGTGACCTCCCAAACCTCCTGTAACTGAGGATCATAGAATATATGCAAATGACCCCTTATGAACATCAGGTGTTTCAGCTATCGGGTGATTCTAATTGCCTATGACTTTTACATTTGAAGTCATTTTAATACACAATTTCTGACCAATAAAGACAAACCCCACTAACTATGGATATGCATATTTCAGCTTTGTTATGACCACATCAGCTCAGCATAAGCAGAGTGTTTAACTAAGCATAAGAAACACAGGGTTGTTATACCCAGTGGATGTCCATTATCATTAGGGTGACTGCAAAATATCCCAACTAACAAATTAAAACAAAAAGTTAGAAGGTCACATTGAAAAAACAATCAGAAAAAAACTAAATAAAAACTCCAGCCAAGCTAGAACTTCCAATGAGTGACCTCCCAAACCTCCTGTAACAGAGGCACATGGGATATATGCAAATGACCCTTATGAACATCAGGTGTTTTAACCCTGTGTTTCTTATGCTTAGTCAAACACTCTGCTTATGCTATGCTGACAAGGTCATAACAAGGCAGAAATATGCATATCCATAGCTAGTGGGGTTTGGCTTTATTGGCCTGAAATTGTCCATTAAAACGACTTCAAATGTAAAAGTCATGGGTAATCAGAATTGCCATATAGCTAAAACACCTGATGTTCATAATGGTCATTTGCATATATCCCATGTGCCTCTGTTACAGGAGGTTTGGGAGGTCACTCATTGGAAGTTCTAGCTCGGTTGGAGTTTTCATTTAGTTTTTTCTGATTGGTTTTTCAGTGTGACCTTCTTACTCTTTGTTTTAATTTGTTAGTTAAAGGAATCCAGAGACAGCGCACACAATCCGCACTTTATTCAAAGTATAAAACGTCCAAAACTAGATCACAAAGTTCGTAAACGCTATTACACATCCAGTACATGCGTTTTCGTCAGCCTGTAGCTTAGACTTCATCAGACAAAATGAATTAACTAATTAAGCATTATATAAGCCAATACATTTAAAAGGACCAATAACATTCAAGCATCTAAGTTAAAACCAATGAAAATAGTGACAGTCTGAGGAGCTCATTATAATAAAATTGTGAGTGATTTAAAATCATCTAATAAAATATGTAAAAAACTTTTCCTTTAAAATAATTACAGTATTTAAAAGCAGAGGTATTGATTAAAAATATTGTAGTCAATTAGGTTTCTAGAACCCACAATATAATGAAGCTGTTAGGTTAAAACTGATAAATGTATTTATGTGCACAGTAATTGTAGTAGGTACATAAAAAACAGAAGCATAGACAACAGTGCCCTCTACTGTTCATAGAACTACTTAATGTGTTTCAAACTTGAATTGATCTCAGTTTGAGAGCTGGAATAATTGAGATACATTCATTTAAGCCTGGTGATTTGTTGGCCTCTAATAAAATTTGCCAATACAGTTCCCTGTATTCAAGCCATTCTTCCCAGGGACCTCCTCTTATTTCTTTTTAACTTGTTCTAAAACAAAAAGGAGAATGTGGCTTCTTTACAGTTCTTTGTGTGTTTGTACAATGCATTGGTGTCCTTTGCTTTTTGTATCTCATATAAATGTTCATAAATCCGCCTCTTCAATACTCTTTCTGTTTTCCCAACATAATCTGAACTGCATTTTGTACACATTGCAAGGTAAACCACTCCCTGGGACTCACAGTTGAATGAACCAGTGCTATATATATTAATGTCCCTTATTTCAATGTAAATTTCTCTTTTGTTGGAAATATAGGGACATTGTTTACAGTGCCCACAATGAAATGTTCCATATGAGGTGTTATTAAGGCAATCCCTCTCCAAGTAGTGATGAGGATCTTTTTTGAGATTGTTCTCTAAAACTTTTTTTATGCTACGTGCATTTTTATATACCATTTTGGTGTTTTTCCTTTTATGTTCGGTATATCTGAGAAAGAGATGAATTTTTCCCACTCATTGAGGATCATGCTTTTTATCTTGGAGTTGAAGCCATTAAATTCCAAGATAAGTGCTGATTGATAGTCAGATTCAACTGGGGTATGATTTATGTTGATGTTTGTCTGACTCTTAGTGGTGTGCTCACTTAAGGCTTTGTCATTTAGACATCCTTTTATGGGTTTAAATTTGGTCTTTCTGTGTTGTTCAACTTCCATTCTAATGTTTTTATGAACTCGAGTGGGTATCCTCTAGCGAGGAACATGGCTTCTAGCGTGTTACATTCCACATAAAATCTTCGTCCTTGCTTGTCATTCGACAACCTCTAACAAATTGTCCTTTGACAATGTTTCTATTGCAGTGGGGGGGGTGTGCACTAAGAAAGTGTAGGTAGGAATTGCAGAACGTATTTTTCCGGAATATTTTGGTCTCAAAATCATTAGAAATTTTGTTCTTTGGACCTCCACATCCAAGTATTGAAGTCTGTCTACCGAGCTTGTGTGTGTAAAGCTCAAAAAGAGGTAGTGTGGTTGATATACTCCAAAAGAGATAGTTGGTCACTACCCCCAGTCCAAAAGATAACAATATCGTCAAGAAAACGTCGATATAAGGACCAATATTGTCGAATTCAGAATTCAAAATGTAGTTCAATTCCCAACCTGCAAGGACTATGTTAGCATAAGTGGGTGCACACGCCGCCCCATTGCTACCCTTTTGTTTGCTGGAAAAATTCTCCATTAAATGTTAGAAAGTTATTTTTCAAAATGTTGTCCATAAGTCCCACTACAGCAACCTTTTCTATGTGTGTCAAGGTATTGTCCATAAAAATAATGTCCTCAAAGATCCTCATTCCTTCATTGTGTGGGATACAAGTAAAAGGTCCACCACATCAATGGTAACAAAAATTAAATTCTCGAATAGAGGGTAGATGTAATGTTCCTAAGTAGGTCCCATGAGTCTTTCAGAATGTGACTAAAGTTATTGCAAATATGTTTGATCTTGTTGTCCACAAATTTGGCCATAGGCAGCGTCTTTGAGCAGTCAGCCGACACGATCGGTCTGAGTGGTGGGTCGCTTACATTCTTGTGGACCTTGAATACCAAATATAATTGGAACCTTTGGTTTAGGCACTGATAGAAACTTATGCATGTTGTTGTTTATTGTTCCTTCAATAATCATGTGATCAAGTGCCATGTCTATCTTTTGATAAGCCACTTCAACCTCATCCATGGAAACATTTCTATACTTGGTTTCTTCACGAAGAATATTGTTCATTTTTCCTTCAGATATAATGTTCTCCATTATAACTACTCCTCCTCCTTATCTGGTTTCATGATTCTAATTGATGTGTTCTTCTTTAATTCTTCTAGTGTTGCATATTCCTCCTTTGTTAAGTTGTACTTTAAATGTTGTTGTTTAAATTCTTTACGAATCCCATTTTCCAATACCATCTCAAGGTTTTTCAGTTGTGGGAGAAGCGGAGGGTTGTAAATGCTACGTCTTGTAAGGCCACCTTGTGGTTGTTCAGTGTTAGATGGTGCTGGAGGTAAAGTAGCTTTCAAATTAATTTTCCTAAGAAACAGCTTCATATCAATAATGGTTTTAACTAGGTCTCCTCGAGTACTTGGAATGAATTTAAATCCCTTACTGAGGAGATCAAAGTGTCCCTTATTTAAAATGATATTGCTAAAATTGTAAATAGAAAAATTATTGAGGGAATGTGTAGTACCTGTATGTAAGATCTCAGTATCACCATTGGTGTCACTCTCAGTAAAAAATGCAGAGAGGGTTAAAGGACTAGTGAGTGGGGGAACAGTGGTGGTGGGGGTATAGAGGGTATTCCTTAATACCTCCCTCTCCCCCTTCTTCCTCCCCCTCTCTGAAAATTCTGAGGGCATTGCCCTTTTCTGTGAACATTATATGGTAACTCTAGGTCCTCTAATGGGGGAAATTCATTGTCATAGTCCTCAAAAACCCATTCTGTGTTTTTATTTTTATATTGACCTTTATAATTATTACCTCTCATGTAGTCAGTCTGGTTTTTGACATTATGTGCGTTTCCCCTGAATGGTGGTGATGGGTAATTCGCATTGTTTTTATATTCATCCAAGTCCTCTTAAGTTTATTAATTTTCCTCTGCTCTAGCGTTACATTTTGCATCTATTTCTAACCTTAAATTAAAATATTTGTCTTTTTCCTGTTTTATTTCAAGAACAAATCATGTTTGATAAAATTATCTAAAGCAACAATTTCATCCTCAAGGTCAGCTAACTGTTTAGTGTTTTCTTTAATAATGCGCAAAAATTTCTAAACCACATCTATTAAAAATGTCTATAAGGTCTTTATGGTATGCAGTCCCTATCTCAACATTATTAGGGTATTTCCAAACCCTGAGCCCCTTAGGTACAATATTGTGCTTAATGCAGGTTGTAAGATACAATTTTCAATGCATAACATTTTGTATTTGTACATACATTTATGCAATTTATCTAATTTAACACTATAGGAATCACCATCCTGTGGTGAATCATCATTATTTGTGGAAATATTAAATCCACGCTGGTTATGTAGCCAGTCAGTTAAATTGTCATTGTTAAAATACTCATTAGGTGGTGGAATCGAACAGTACCTGGAGCATTACTGCCCGTAGCTTTAGAAGTAGTCCCAACACGCCCATTGATGGCTTGTGCTCGAAGAAAGTTCTACTGTAGTTGAAGAGCCCAAAATAGCTGGTGTAATGGCAGGGTCAAATGTGCCACCGTTCGTTCTGCCCCATCTTCGGACGTGAGCCGGAATCATGATATAGCCTTTTCCTCTTCTGTTTGGTTCCTCTCAACCTTCGGTCCCTTCCTGCTTGTTAGATACGTCCGTTGACTTCCTGCCAGTCAGAGCAACGCACATCGGCGTGAGTAACTCTATCAGCTCAGTGAGCTGTCCGATAAGCTTATGGTCTGCCCAACTTCCTCACGGCAAGATGAGTGTGAGCTGTCTGCCATAGCTGTGCTCCCAACCAAGAAAACAGCCAAAAGGAGCCAGCAAAACACAAAACTGATAACAAAAGGAATCCAGAGACAGCACACAATCCGCACTTTATTCAAAGTATAAAACGCCAAAACTAGATCACAAAGTCCGTAACTGCTAGTACACAGCCAGTACATCCGTTTGCGCCAGCCTGTAGCTTAGACTTCATCAGACAAAATGAATTAACTAATTAAGCATTATATAAGCCAATACATTTAAAAGGACCAATAACATTCAAGCATCTAAGTTAAAACCAATGAAAATAGTGACAGTCTGAGGAGCTCATTATAATAAAATTGTGAGTGATTTAAAATCATCTAATAAAATATGTAAAAACTTTTCCTTTAAAATAATTACAGTATTTAAAAGCAGAGGTATTGATTAAAAATATTGTAGTCAATTAGGTTTCTAGAACCCACAATATAATGAAGCTGTTAGGTTAAAACTGATAAATGTATTTATGTGCACAGTAATTGTAGTAGGTACATAAAAACAGAAGCATAGACAACAGTGCCCTCTACTGTTCATAGAACTACTTAATGTGTTTCAAACTTGAATTGATCTCAGTTTGAGAGCTGGAATAATTGAGATACATTCATTTAAGCCTGGTGATTTGTTGGCCTCTAATAAAATTTGCCAATACAGTTCCCTGTATTCAAGCCATTCTTCCCAGGGACCTCCTCTTATTTCTTTTTAACTTGTTCTAAAACAAAAAGGAGAATGTGGCTTCTTTACAGTTCTTTGTGTGTTTGTACAATGCATTGGTGTCCTTTGCTTTTGTATCTCATATAAATGTTCATAAATCCGCCTCTTCAATACTCTTTCTGTTTTCCCAACATAATACGAACTGCATTTTGTACACATTGCAAGGTAAACCACTCCCTGGGACTCACAGTTGAATGAACCAGTGCTATATATATTAATGTCCCTTATTTCAATGTAAATTTCTCTTTTGTTGGAAATATAGGGACATTGTTTACAGTGCCCACAATGAAATGTTCCATATGAGGTGTTATTAAGGCAATCCCTCTCCAAGTAGTGATGAGGATCTTTTTTGAGATTGTTCTCTAAAACTTTTTTTATGCTACGTGCATTTTTATATACCATTTTTGGTGTTTTTCCTTTTATGTTCGGTATATCTGAGAAAGAGATGAATTTTCCCACTCATTGAGGATCATGCTTTTATCTTGGAGTTGAAGCCATTAAATTCCAAGATAAGTGCTGATTGATAGTCAGATTCAACTGGGGTATGATTTATGTTGATGTTTGTCTGACTCTTAGTGGTGTGCTCACTTAAGGCTTTGTCATTTAGACATCCTTTTATGGGTTTAAATTTGGTCTTTCTGTGTTGTTCAACTTCCATTCTAATGTTTTTATGAACTCGGTGGGTATCCTCTAGCGAGGAACATGGCTTCTAGCGTGTTACATTCCACATAAAAATCTTCGTCCTTGCTTGTCATTCGACAACCTCTAACAAATTGTCCTTTGACAATGTTTCTTTTGCAGTGGGGGGGGTGTGCACTAAGAAAGTGTAGGTAGGAATTGCAGAACGTATTTTTCCGGAATATTTTGGTCTCAAAATCATTAGAAATTTTGTTCTTTTGGACCTCCACATCCAAGTATTGAAGTCTGTCTACCGAGCTTGTGTGTGTAAAGCTCAAAAAAGAGGTAGTGTGGTTATCCCAACTAACAAATTAAAACAAAAAGTTAGAAGGTCACATTGAAAAAACAATCAGAAAAAAACTAAATAAAAACTCCAGCCAAGCTAGAACTTCCAATGAGTGACCTCCCAAACCTCCTGTAACAGAGGCACATGGGATATATGCAAATGACCCTTATGAACATCAGGTGTTTTAACCCTGTGTTTCTTATGCTTAGTCAAACACTCTGCTTATGCTATGCTGACAAGGTCATAACAAGGCAGAAATATGCATATCCATAGCTAGTGGGGTTTGGCTTTATTGGCCTGAAATTGTCCATTAAAACGACTTCAAATGTAAAAGTCATGGGTAATCAGAATTGCCATATAGCTAAAACACCTGATGTTCATAATGGTCATTTGCATATATCCCATGTGCCTCTGTTACAGGAGGTTTGGGAGGTCACTCATTGGAAGTTCTAGCTCGGTTGGAGTTTTCATTTAGTTTTTTCTGATTGGTTTTTCAGTGTGACCTTCTTACTCTTTGTTTTAATTTGTTAGTTGGTATATTTTGCAGTCACCCTAATGATAATGGGTATAACAATCCTGTGTTTCTTATGCTTAGTCTAATGCTATGCTGATGATGTCATAACAATGCTGAACTATGCATATCCATAGCTAGAGTGGGGTTGGCTTTATTGGCCTGAAATTGTCCATTAAAATGATTTCAAATGTAAAAGTCATGGGCAATCAGAATTGCCATACAGCTGAAACACTTGCTGTTCATAAGGTGACATTTGCATATATCCCATGTGCCTGTGTTACAGGAGGTTTGGGAGGTCTCTCATTGGAAGTTCTAGCATGGCTGGAGTTTTCATTTGACAAATAATTTAGGAATGAAGTCACTAAATAATGACAGACATTGAGTTTCAGACTTCATACCTTTCAGAAAAATGCATGCTAAAGCAAGACCTGTTATTTTATCAATTGTCTAAGTTTATACAACACCAATTTTTAGTGCTGTCTGTATGTTCCCGCAATATATTTGGCCTTGTCCAGATTTCCTGCATTAAAAGGTTGAGAGGTACGTGTAAATAAATTGCTTTATAGAATTAGGTATATCCAAACCTCTCAACTGTCCCCGACTTTGGCTCAAAATGTTGCTCTCCCCCTAATAATCCCACCGCAAAATGGCAATTTTGGAAGAAAATGTGGAGGGTTTACAATTTAAGAAGTAATTGTAATGTTCAGAGTTTTAGATTAACTTTATTTCAGAAATGCATGTAGATTCTCTTATTTTGTCAGCTGCTCAACTTAACAGTACTAATATTCAAAAGTGTCTCTTCTCTGACTGGTTCCCAGCTGCATTGTGTGGCTATTTTATATTTTTGCCATACTTTTTTGGTCTGTTTTTCATAAAATTGTGGTTTTCTGGCAAATTAGTGGCAACTCATTAAAGATTGAAGTAGAAAATAATGACAGACATTTGAGTTTCAGATTTCATACCCTTCAGAAAGTTCATACTAATGCAATACCTACTATTCTATTATCTTTCTAAGTTTATAAGAGCAATACTTAAAAAATGTCCTTATTTTTGGGCTTTTGTCCCACTTCTGTTTATGGCTTTGTCCTGATTTCTTCCTCTGAAGTTGAGAGATATGAAAAATGTGTCATGGCCATCACTGTCAGCCAGAGACATTTCAAATTGTAACATGCTTGTTGCAACCCACTCCCCCATGTAGTGAGTCTGGATGTGTCCAAGCAAGGCAAGGAGCAGTTATGCAGTGTAAGTGTACAGAGTATCCCCCATCAAAGGTAGACACAAGTACTACAGTGGCATTTCATCTGTCTTTGATTTTGCAGAATGTTCTGGTTTTCTGTCATATTTTTATACTGTTGATTTATGTTTATTATTATTCAGAAAATGCATGTTGTTGCACTGCCTGTTGCTCTGTGTTTAAGTACCAATGCTTTAATGACCATCAGGTAAGCGTGTCTGAGATTGTAAGATGCAAGTAAGCTCTAATAAGCATACTGTTAAAGAATTACCAACATTGAAATCCTTTTTGTTGTTGCCATGCAGAGAATATTTACATAACTAGATAACGTATAAGGCTTAGGTATTGAAATGCATATGACAGTATTTGTAATAAAGGACAGGATTACAGTATTTTCAAAAGCTCACTATGTTTGTTGGAGACCTGCAGTCATTTTTGCAGGCTTTACCAGTAAACTAATGATTGTCCTTGACTTGATTCTCCATTGAAAGTATTTTAGCTGAGACGTCAGAGAGTGAATAAAATCTGCTTGGACTTTTATTGGGTCACTGGCTTGTTGCTTATATTTATTTTATTTTATTTTTTGAGTTGTGTATTATTTTACCAGTAAACTAAACAGAATGGCAATCTATCATGTGTGGTCCATAACCTGTGTAGTAATCCTTTAAGCAATTTATCTTGAGCGTGTTTCTTGTCTGCTGTTCATTTTTTACTTGGTCATGTTTTCCCACGAAACAAGTAGATAGTTGTTGTCAGGCAATAGGGCTTTTTTGGATAAGAAACATTTTTACATGTGGGGGTATTGGAGAGATTGCTACTTTCAGCATGTTACTTGGTACTTTTATAAAGCTGAATATAAATTATAATTAGAACTGCAGTGCAAGGAGAAGTAGTTTGAGTTGAGTGCTGCTTGTTTTTTTATACTTGATTTTGACTAGCATTCCAGTAATGTATTTAAAAAGTAATTTATTTTTTCATGCCTCACAACCTTTTTGTTTCCATCTAGATATTAACTAAGCTGTCATGTATCCAATGCATTGAAATATTTTTTCTTCTACACTTCATTTTGGCTTGATTGTACTCTCATAATGATGGTTTGACACCCAGGGCAGTGTATTTAATTCAAGTCTCGGTTTTTGTGGTTTTTGAGCATAGCTCCACCCCTTTCTATTTGGTTACACCTCTTCCCATTAACCCCATCCATTCAACTGTCTCCTGCGGCCCCTTTGATTTGAAGTCACCAGCCGCCACTGCCATACACTGTACAACAGAAGGAAGAAAATCATGGCAAAAATTTAGGGGTGTAGTACCCAGAAGGATGAAAGAACTCTTGTGGCCTCCCAGGCCAAGGGCAACAACAATGCATTATTTAGCTATATCCACAACCACAAAGGCAATACATAATTTTATGGAGAGCTCATTGTTAATGGAGCCATTTATATTGAGAAATAATACTAATGGCAGATGGACCTGTATACTGAAAGTCATAATAATGTGGCATGACTGTCGCACTGGGAATTGTGCAAACATTATCATATTGAAGTAGCTGAAAAACGCTGGAAATGTGAATCACAAAGCATTATATAAAATGATGAAGTTTATATCACATGGTATCACCCATTACCAACATTTCAAAAAATAGATGAGAGAACAACACGTATAGTAGTCCATGAAAAGAAGACAAAAATAGCATTGATCATTGAAATAGCTACACCCAGTGAATACAGAGTCTTACGTACAGAAAACAAAGTCCTAAAATACCAGGATTTGCAGGCAGAAACAAGGGTAATGTGGAAGAAGGATATCCGGACAGTTTCAATAGTAGTAGGAGCATGTCTTATAAAAAAGAATTTACAATCGTCCTTAGATATGTTACCAATGCATGTAACTGCATACAAATTGGAGGAGGAGTCAATACTAGGCGCATTGCAGGTGCTGTGAAGAGCACTTCTGGCTAACATAAATGATTGAAACAATACTCATTTCTTGAACTTTAATCATACTTTGACATAGGTTCATAGGTTCATAGGTTGGTACTAGGCTATCAGCCCTAGGGCCTATACAAGCCTAGCCATAACAATTCCCTGGCTATTTCTTCCCACATTATCTACTTTCCTGGACCCCTGTTTTACTTTCCTGGACCCCTGTTTTACTTTCCTGGAGTCCATGCTTGCTATGGTATTAGAAACCCAAATGACTTGGAGAAATTAAAAAAAGAGAGAACCCAGAAGATGTAGAAAACCTCCTGGCTGACAAATTCAGCTTTAACATTACCCCATTCTCTTCTTCAGCCTCCTGTCTGGAAATGCGATCAATTACAACCCCCCCTACTATCACTAGGGAACATGTCCTCAATGCTGCCCTTAGGTCAAGAATACTGCATCAATGGGCTCAGGCAATATCCCAGCCTTCCTTCTAAATAACATGAAACTTGACCCTCTAGAATCACTATTTAATGATAACCTTCAGCACCTGTGCATTTTTACACTAAGAAGCAAAATTATAAAAAGTGATGAAACTGGCATGCACCCTGGTTGTGTTGGATGCTGTTGATGTTATCACCAAGTGTGAAAAGCACTGTTTATGAATAAGTCCATTACAGGAGAAACTTTCATTTCCCAAAGATGTAGCAGCCTCAAAGATTATTTTGGTGGTGCAGTGGTGCAGCGGTTAATGCTGTTGCCTCACAGCAAGAGGTTCTCCAGTTTGAGTCTCGGCTGGGGTGCCTTCTGTGTGGAGTTTGCATGTTCTCCCTGCGTTCGCGTGGGTTTCCTCCGGGTACTCCGGTTTCCTCCCACATTCTAAAGACATGCTTCTGGAGTGTTTCTCCCTGGGCCTCCGCTGAAAACAGGATCTGTGGAACCTAGTCGGACTTTCCCGGTCAACAAATGTTAAATAAAAAATATATAAATTATTATTAAAAGTATTGGGTTGAAGGGGTGAAGCACATACATGGGGAATGTGGTGAGGCTGCTGCCATACCTGTAAATACAGGATTCAAAATTTACTTGAGTTTTTTAATTCAAACAGCTTTTGCAATCTTGACTTTTATGATTGTTTTGCAGAACTATGAAGAAACTAGTAGGTATCCTCACTGATGACATATAACAGAGTTAATCCAGAGCTCTTGAGTGAAGTCTGGCATTGCACCTGTGACACAGAGGGTGAAAGGACTAACAAAAAGAGTTTTAGCTAGCAGATCTAGGAGGGAGGGTATCAGAGAGAGAGAGTCTGCTAGCTATCACTGATGACATATAGGGATGAAGACTTGACTATGCTCCAAATAGCCCTTGTTCAGTTAGTGTCCCAAGTACTTAATAGTGTGGGGGGAAGGCTGGGCATTTCTATTCTGGGCATCACTCCAATGGAGCTCTAATAGGGGCCATAACACAGAAAGATGGTGTCGGGCTGGTGGGTGAGTGAGAGGACAGAGAAATTCTTACTGTCATATAGGGACACAAGGTAAAAGTTATTCTACATTGCCATCCAGCTTAATGCTGATGTCAGCATGTTAGGTGAGAGACATTTGTCTAAGGAGAAAAACAGTGTTGCTCAGTATGATAGGAGATGACATGAATGATAGATGATGGTTCTGCAATAGAAGACAACCACAATGTGTCAAAACTATTCCAGTCTGGTGGGATTAGCCAGACTACCTGGTCCTCACAGGGGGACAGCTCTAGGACAAAAAGAAGATAAAGAAACTAATTGGTAATATAAAATTCTGCAATATGCTTGAAAACAATTTAAACAGATTACATAAAATGGAAACTGATACAAAAGGCAGGGAGAATGTTACAAACCCTTAATACAGTAATAAATTGTAGTGCTCAAGCATAGTGTTGCAGAAAAGGAATATGGTTAGAGGCTTCATTATAAATTTGTGTTTTCTGTTGGTAGGAGAAGATTCTGCTTCCACACACACCCAAGCATGTTATAATAAATGAAACTTGCAGAAACAGTAAATATACTCAAAAGATAACATTTCTTGGTATGCCATACGCATTAATGCAGTCTGCCAAACTGTACATTTCCATAATATCTCATACAGTAAAAGTGTTTGTGGAAAATGCCTTGCCTCCATAAAGAACACTGAATAAGTTTATGAGCTATAACAAAATTATTATTCAGTGTAAAAATACTGAGTACTGTTCCATGTGACTTTGAATGATGATGTCAGCAGCAGCCTTAGAAAATTGTTTTGTTTTCAATGAGAGTTTTAGAAGATTATGGAAGTATGAATGAACTCAATAAATACAGGTTAGAGTTCCCACTGAGAGCAGATTGTAAATAAGCAACGTGCCTTTTTAGTAGGCAGACTTTCACAGCAAGAGTGTTCAGTTACCTCCTTAAAGTGAACTGGGACAACATAAAAGTAGTGCATGCAACTGCAAGTTACTAAGGATTGTACATCAAGAACAATAAGTCAGTAAAACATTCTGTTGATATAATTGACTGATTCATTTTTTATATACTTTTTGTCCTATTTAAAGTCATTTGGAGATGGAGCTTATACTGATAACAATGGACATAAGAAGCGTAGCTCTTCAGGATAGGACACCAGTCAATTGCCAAATGATCATATGTGCTCACACACACACACACACATACACACACACACACACACACACACACACACACACACACACACACACACACACACACACACACACACACACACACACACACACACACACACACACACCATCTATTTCTATAGACAGTTTGGAAGATCACCAGTTCACCTAATACCATGTCTTTGGCTTCTGGTAGGAAACTGGAATGACCAGGAAAACTCCACATGGATAAAGGCAGAACATGCAGCCATGCACAGACTGCACCCCGACAATGAAGCAAATCAGTGAACCAAGAGCTTTGTGGCATCGGTGCTGAGCACTACATCAGGGTGTTGCCTCTTGCACACCTTCCTTTTTAATAATACTCTACATAAATTATTTATCTTTTCATAATTCATGTTAGTTTTGACTGAAGGTATTGTTTTATAAATGCCGCATGGTAAAACTGTCTGTCTGCGCTACTGCCTGTGGCCAAAATGGTATCAATCATTAGAAAATGTGTTTCCTTTTTTTTGGTAAAACAGTTTCCAGTATAGACAAGTGGCAGCTTGGAACCTTCAAACTTTAAAAGTCTGGTTGCAAACTTTTATTTATAAAGCAAGCATGGGTCACATGTTTTTGTTCAGCAGCAGCTACATGACTTAAATTCCTAAATGTTTGTCATGTGTCAGTGGCACAGATTGCCTTCTACTGGTAAACTGCACAGGTGTCATCGCATTCAAGGATGAGTGCAGGCTTAGTAGATCTAGTATGCATTTCTGCTGATTTTTTTTTTCTTGAGTTAAAAGATAAGAAAAATGATGCACCGTTACACTGCAGTGATTTAAAGAGGTAAGGAAAATACAGTTTTAATAACCCCAGTGTATCACAGCAATCTAACCATAAATGAAGCTCTGTTTACCCACAATTATTCTTCACTCCGGCTCCCGTAATCATTATTGCATTAGTTAACATCTGATGACCTAAAACAGATGTACTCTGTCTTAAGGGGAATGGAGACAAAACAATTTGAGAGAAACATTTTTTTTTCAAAAGATTACTGTCTATCTGTAAAGCCAGCAAATGTGAACTGAAGTTTCTGTGGGTAACAGACTATAAAAAAGGAACACACCTTTTAATCAGCTTGACTTCTTCAGAGTCATTTATTGCCATCTGAAAAAGGACTGTACCAGTCTGAAATCTACTGCTACATTCTGCAAGCCAGGACTGGAGCATTTGTGCATTTTATCTAAGATTTCTTGTTTTTCTTATGATATTTCTTAACTTTTTGCTTTGGATCATGTAATTTTATGCATCTTTATCTGCTGAATCTACCTGTGCTAAATACTATTTCATTTAAATTAAGTAAACTTCAGTATTTATACAGTTTTGAGCATGCACATTATTTCCTATATATTCTGAGATATCCAAAAGTATTACTCTAAGCCACTTTAGCATACTCAGATGTATGTTTGTGAGTAAGGCTTTCAGAATCTCATATTACTGCATGCTGAAATGGTGTCTGAAAATTACTTAAGCAACAACCATTCTGGTTGTGGAAAATACAAGGTTTACCCTTAAGGTGGGTATGGTCTGGAGAAAAGCACTAAGGCTGCTTTACCAAAAAAGCCCTCCAGCCACAACCATATCTTCAGCTGTCAAAAATGTTCACTATATGTTTAGAGCTCCCCTTGTTTTTGTTTCTCATATATTTTGTGGTTTATGTCATTCACGGACATTTGCAGTCGATGTTTAATCTCAGCTGTTTTTGTCAAGCTTCATACCTCAGGCTTTATTTTAAAAGTTTCTTTTTTTTTTTTTTTTTTTTTTTTTTTACAAGTTAAGAACAATATTGGTCCTTTAATATCCAGGTTTTCCTAATTTTGTTTTGGGCCTGAAACCACTGCATAGGAAAGGTACAGTCCCAAGTTAAATTAAATTAAATAAAAACAGAAAAGGATGGAAAATGCACATGATATGAGTACAGTTATACAGTCAGCATAAACTTCTGTATGAGCCTTACACCCCTTTTTCTCTTCTCATTTCTCCTCCTTCACAGATATAACATTATCACAGCCTTTTCTTCCTTATGATTCAGTGGTAGCATGCTGGGGTTCAAGCCTAGGTCTTAGTGGCCTGTTTCTATGTGTGTGTGTGTGTGTGTGTGTGTGTGTGTGTGTGTGTGTGTGTGTGTGTGTGTGTGTGTGTGCGTGCTGCATTTACTTAGTATGTTTTTTATTTTTATTTTTTTCCTGCAGCCAAGTTTCTCCTTTGCCCAACAATTTTGGGCAGCACCCCCCCTTACCAGAATTTTGCAGAATGTCCAGATTTCTTATCACATTTTAAGCTGTTTCTCATAGCATTAGTGTTTTCTGTGAAATCTTTGAGAATTTCAGTCACTACTTAGTGATGGATTTTTGAGTTTCACATGTCACATATTTCAACAAATACAAACTAATGCAAAGCTTCTTATGCAAACAACTTGCTTTCTAGCAAATCCTTGGTCTTAGCAGCCTTGGTATAATATGAAAATTAGTTCAGGCTCTATATCTTACACTATACCTGACACGCTCTGACCGCTTTTTTTACAGTCATACATGCTATATTAAGCACCCTCACTCTCTTGGCTTTGGCCGGCAATGCTCTTATGAGTGGGAGTCTTGAATTAGCTCCTGTAATATTTATTATCTAGCAGATACAGCAGTCTGTAGGAAGGTAAGATGTTATTGCTTACTCGCAGGCTTCAGCTGTGGCAACATATGTAGTTTATCACAATAAAACTCTGCTAGTGAGGAAGATCCATCTGGGCTGCTTCGGCCAGTATATGGGTAATAATTTAACACACACCATGAGCTCAAGTTAATAAATTTTTTTTTTCAAGAGCCATGTCAACAGTGAAAGAGCTAAGGGACAAGGAGAAGAACATTGCTTCACAAGTGAGAGACCTTTTTGAGGACTGCACAGGAGACATGCAGTAGCAGTAGCATTCCACACCCCTCTTGAAACAAGAGCTCCAAGTCACATCACAAAGAAGGGAATTTCCATGACTCCAGCCTGGCAGCAAAGAGGTCTAGGTATACATCTTGCAGGGGATCAGTGGACTCTTCTCTGAGAGAGCCATCACAGGTGACAGCCAATATAGAGCAAACCATCGCTATACAACCCAGTTATGAAATCCATTTGGAATATAACAAATAGACTTGTGCAGAGGATCAGTCGGTGAAAGAGAAGCCGGTGGATTTTGTTTTTAGATACACTATTAAAAGAAGGGAGGACAAAACTCTTCGATTATTTATAGAAAGAGGCCTGAGTACTTACTGGAGGCTTCCACTGCCAGGGGAATGGATGTCTTAGCAGGTGCAGATGGCCATGTTAGTTTACCCTTTTTCCAATTGTCCATGCCCAGTTTGCGGCTCAAGACCAGGGAGATAGGGCAACAGCCAAGAGCTAGTTGCAGCTTTGATCAGAATTTTTTTCAATATTTTGTGTATTGCACCCCATCACTGTCATCAAGGCTCTCATCCCCATTTCCATTAAGGACAAGATGTGAGCATTTTTCATCTGGCTGACTGTGAAGGCATCCAGTACATTATAGATGCAGTGGGTTCAGAGGCCAAACTAAGCTGGCATTCAAAACTGGGGCAACAGGGTTGGTACTATAAACATTTCAATGTTCTTTTTTATTTTTAGAAAATGGCTCCAGCCAAGCCCTGACCCTTCTCACCTATTTACTCATCTTTCAAAAAGGTCACCAGTTTAGGGGTGAGTGTACATGACTGTGGTACGACCATATGTTTAGAATGTTTAAGGTCATTGGTAGCTCTTTAAAATGGGAGGAGCATCATGCAGACACCTGGCTAGGTGTCATGACAGACAAACAAAAGCCTGCAGTGACAGAGTTAGACAAGCTGAGAAGTATAGTGAAGTCTTGTTAGGTGTTTAATAATAGCAGGTGCATCTGTCTCTCCTGCCACTTTGCTCATGCTGTCCACACTGCAGGAAAAGTCATCTGCTGGCGAAATGTTGGGCTAGGGAGGACAAGTACAAGCCAAAGTGGTAGCTCTGGACAAGTTATCGTATACTTACCTGGATGTTCATTCAAAACAAGAATACGTGCAGGGTTTTCATCAGGTTTCTGTATACAATCTTGGAGCACCCCCACGTAATGTTGTGTAGTAATTTGCACACTGTTGTTGGAATGGAAGAGATTGGCAGCAATTTGCTTGACAAAGAGCTTGCTATTGGCAGGGTAGTGGGTCCTTTTGTTGTTTCTCCATTTTCCTCTTTTAGAATTTATCCTTTATATTAATATCTAAGAAAACAAGGAGGCCCATTTCAGACTTATTCATCACTTATTATTCCCAAAAGGTTCTTCTACTTATAACAGCAATAAGAAATAAGAGGTCATGGTTCAATATGTATAGATGTTGCTTTGTGGGTAATCAAGAGGTTCCTTGATCCATGGTCACCAAAGATGGATATTGAAGCTGCCTTCCATTTGCTGCCAGTCTGTCAGGATGACAGGCCTCTGCTGCACATGTGTTTTGAAGACCAGTTTTATATCATCTGGGCATGCCTGATGGCTGCACGGTGAAGTGTGGCAAATGTGAAAATATTTGTAGCACTACAATGGTTTTGACAGCACAGAACCTCATATCACACAGCAGCTCATTTTGTAGACAATGTCTTCAACTCTATGATTGCCAGAAAACAAGTTAGCCACATGAAGGAAGGCATTAACAAGTTTACAGCCACTAAGGAGGTGATAATCAGTGAAGCCATGAAGCTATTGGGCCTCCTCAGTGTTGCCTGTAGGGTCCTGGGCACTATGGTGGGTGTTTACCAGCACTTTGTCTAATATGGGTGCAGAAGCACCACTGGGTTAGGTTTATAAGCAGGGCAAAGGCAGACCTGTGGATCTATGGTGGAATAGCATACCATTTCATTATGGCAATCTGCCTGGGTCTTGTTGCAGACCTTTCACCTGCTCACCAATGTGACAAAGGGTCTTGGAGTAGGGGTATAGTGTAAAGATCAATGGCTCTCTGCCTCCTAGCTGCTTTCATGGTCTGCAAAGTGCATGAAAGATGTTAACTTTATGGAGCTCATGCCCATTTGGGTAGTGCAATAGTGTGGCAAGACCATTTTCACAACGGAAGGGTATTTTTCCATTCTGATAATCAGGCAGCAATCCAGGTGTTCTAGAAAAGGAAATTGAAATCTAGCCAGGTTAAGGCCTTGTTAAGATAGTTATATATACACAGTATACAAAACATTTTACCTTTACTGGCAGATACATTCCTGGGAAATGGAACACTTTAGCTGACAGCCTCTCCCACTTGCAGATTTCCAGATTCTACATCTTGGCACATGAGGATCCTACCATAATTCGACCTTACCTGTGATGATTGCCAAGAAGTAATGAAGTCATTTATTTGTAATTCCTGTGCTGACTAAGCCAAAAAATCCTATGGGGTAGCTTTGTAAAAGTTTGCAATGGTTTATCACACAGTCCCCTATTCTGGTTAGCCATTACCTATGGTGTTTGTGTGTGTGTGTGTGTGTGTGTGTGTGTGTGTGTGTGTGTGTGTGTGTGTGTGTGTGTGTGTGTGTGTGTGTATGTATGCTGAATTAAACTACTGTTTGATTCACATAGCATATTTCAGCCTCATGACAAAAGTATCAGGTTTAGATGATTTCTACAGGTCCTGAATCAACTCAAGATTGTGGAAAGGTTGGGAAAAGGTAAAAAGTTTTTAGGGAGATGCTAAGAGGTCCATTGGAAGGAGTTATCATTGCACCATAATTAATGGAGAACAGCAAGTGCTTGTAGACTACCATTTGTGTGTGTTATGGGTCCCGCTGTTTTGTTTGCTTTACTGAAGTGCCTTTTGGGTTAGCGAGGTTTTGCTTTCCCTATCCTGTGAGCCATATCTGTTGCTCAGGATCTGGTTATAGTTTGGGTCTGCAAGTTCTAAAAATATCAGCTATGAAGGGGTAAGGAGGTGATTTAGACAAGTCATACTAACAACTGCTTTGCCCTTTCAAATGGGTAGCAGACCTGCAATGGTTGTGCAGCAGGGTGCCTGGGTAAAACTTAGTGTTCAAGCTTCCTGATGGATGACCTTTTACCCCAAAGAATTTTGGGTTTATATAATTTCGACGAAACGGCAGATGTTCGAACTTCTAACCTCGAAGTGCAAAACCATCGAAGGCTTAGAACAGCAAATTTGTTTCCCAGGGAAAAAATCGCTGTTCCAAGAAACACACACACAACACAAGCACACCAAAAAAACAGCAATCCACACACATACACTAAAAATCCTACATCTAACCCTACACTAAACTGTACATACACTACTATCTATCCACTTACCTTAACCCAAACCCTAACCCTAAGGTCTGTCAGCTGACCCACACTCTAACCCTAACTCATCTATCCTGCCCTAACCCTAAAGTCTGTCACTATCGCACACCCACCTCACCCGCGCCCTAACCTTAACTCAACTAACCCGCACCCTAACCCTAACGTCCACACAATCGCACACTTACCTGAACCTGACCCGTAACTTTCCACCACAGTGCAGAAAATAGCGAAGCCACAGAACAGCCCACCAAATTCTTTCCCTGGGAAAGAATTTGGTGTTCTACGGCTTTGCAATAATCAGTTTTCGAACTTCACAGTTCAAACATATGGTGTTCGAACTGCTGAAGTTTCGACAAACTGATAGGAACCCAGAATTTCAGCTGACTTCTACATGCAGCCTTTTTGCCCAAAGGGCTTGTTACAGCTGGTTATTCCACTCACTCATTTTGTATTGGAAGGATGCCAGATCTGACCAGGGAGGGGCAATCTATAGACATCATAAAAAGAATCGGGTGATGGTACTCATCAGCATTTCTGAGTTACATTAGATGTCTCTGTGATGCATTAAATATGTATACAAATCAAAATTATGCAAATATCTCAAAATGTAGTGACAGTCATAAAACTACTTTATGGCAAACTGAAGATAGCATCCGCATGATCAAAAGACAATGATATTTGAGGTCTACCTACCATACCTCTCAACCCTACCAAATTCCTTGGTAACTACTTGTTTTGAGGGCAAAATAATGGGGTGCCACAAATTCATGAGTGGCCCCTTCATTTCCCTATTTTTTTATTTTATTTATTTTTTTATTTATAAATTTAAACTTATGACTGATATCATCATGCATCGCCAGCATATCCCGCAACCTGCAAGGGTGTGCATGATGACATCAGTTTCATGCCAGGTCGGGCTATGTGAGTGTGTGTTTAACTTCTGTTTGGACTTTGGACTGATTGCACGTGTGGGATACTGTTCAGCACAGCAAGCAGAGCAGAGCTGTTTTACATTTTTACAATTTAAGTTGAATTCAAGTTCTTCAACTTCTGCAGTGCAGAGTGACTCCGGACTAGTCCGCCCACCTCTGTCCTCCTCCAAGCTCTTCCTCCCAGGATAAGAAAATTTACATTGTCCAGCAAATGCTAGACTAAGTAAGTAAACATAGAAAAAGAGAGAAAAAAACAATACATATGTATGTATTTTGTATGCCATTGCCTTGCCCTTAATGAGTTATTAGAAGAAGAAACTGTGCAGATTGGAAACGGTAAGCTAATAGACTGATTGGCATTAAATAGGAATTTTGTTATATATCCTCATTAAATTGACTGTCGCTTGAACTCTCATTCACTGCACTTCATTGAGCACATTCTTTTGCACAGCCTGAGCCTTCCCCTTATTAAAAAAAAAATCCAGGCAAGGTGCTTACCATACTTCTTAATCTTTTTAGGTGCTTAGCATACTTTTCAATCATTTAGTGCTAGAAATCTGGACAAAGCCTGACAAAATGGGGGGGGGGCAAAGGCCCAGAAAGAGGCACAGATTTTAAATATTGCTTTTATAAACTTAGATAGTTGCTAGAAAAACAGAGTTTGTGTTAACATGCATTTTTCTGAAGGATTTGAAGTCTGAAACTCAAATGTATGTCATTATTTTGTGACTTCAATGACCAGATTATCACAGTGATTTGCCAGAACATGACAAATTTTATGAGGAACAGACCAAAAATATGAGGCAAAAATCTGGACATTTTCTAAAAATCTGGACAGTTGAGAGGTGTCTACATTTCTGAGTTTGATCAGCATTTCAGATGTTTTTTTTTAGTGGGGGGGGTCTTTCAGAATGGATCACACTCATCACTTTAAATCCTCACTTTATAGCCCAGACAGGGCATTAGCACTATGAGGAGAATGGACCGTTACTACCTGTGGTCATATTTGAGTGTGTGGAGGGGGATCGATTCGTTCAACTACTGTTTCGTTTTCTCCAGGAACCTGCTTTGAACTCATTTAAATGCAAGGTAGTTGTTACTGTGTGCTGTGTTGAATTTGTTGCTTATTTTCAGCTGCAACTCAGCAGTCAGGAGGCGCTGGAACTGTCTATTTACAACCACGGCACTCCCTCATTTCCCGCCTGGTCCAAGAAACAGGGAAACAGTAGTAAAGGGTCATTTCAGTTGGAATTTAAAGAAAGAGTAAAAAAAAAACCAAACCAGCACCACAAAGCTTTTAGAAACATTAACATTTATTGTACTATTGCATGTGAACTGTAAAAGTTAAAGTTTTTAAGAGCTTTGTGGTGTCAGTTTGCATTTTTTTAATCATTTTATTAGTTTCATTTTGGCAAGTCTGGCTTTATCTTTGTGGCAGAATTTGGGTGTTTCAAGTATGGCTTTATCTTTGTGGCAGAATTTGGGTGTTTCTTTCAAGAAAGAGTTGCAGGAACTCCCAGGAGGAAGGATTGAATTCAAAACTCCAGGACTCTGCATGACTGTGAATTTATGATTTATCAATTGCTGCCTGTGTTGAACAGTTAAGTTTATCTAAGAAAGCTTTACACCACTCTTCCACCTCCCAACCCATGCATTAGCAGCAGTACTACCAGCTTTCTCTACCTTTTGCTTGTGGGTCCAGTTAGCCAGGACTGACTGTCTTTTCAGGACTGCTCTGGGCAAAGTTTTTAGTGAAGATTGAAAATTAGCTATCTGGAAGAGGATTTTGCTAAGATTCGCTGCTGAAAGAAAAATAATTAAAGAACTAGAGAAATATTTAACAGAGAAAGAAGAGGAGATCCAAGAGCTGAAGATAAAGCTTCATAACTGCCAGCCAGTGTTGCTTAGGGCCCAAATTGTTCTACCCAGGAGAAGGGCACAGGCCATCTCATCTGAACCTTAGGCATAGCATTCCTTTCAGGATATAACTAGGCAGTCTTTTTGGAAATATATATATTATTATTGTTGTTGTACACATCTATTTTGTGTTTATTAGCATCACACAGCTATTATTATGGATGGCGCAGGGGTGTAGCGGTTGTGATGTCATCTCACAGAAAGAGGTTCTCCAATTCAATTCTTGGCCGGGGTGCCTTCTGTGTGGAGTCTGCATGTCCTCCTGCATCCATGTGGGTTTTGTCCGGGTGTTTCATTTTCCTCCCAGGTTACAAAGACATGCGTTTGGAGAGTTTCTCCCCAAGCTTCTGCTGAAAATTGGCTTCATTCCCCGGTAAACAAATGTTAAATAAATAATAAATAATTTGTACCAGCGATCTAAATAAATCTTGCAGGAGACAGCAGGCAAATTCTGAGTTAAACTTGTACAAACAAGAATAGTGCAGATTTGGAAACACATTTGTAATGCATACATGAGTACTTTAACTATGCTGGGAATTGATGGGCAGACAGTGAAAGCTGCATTTTCTGGAAAAACTTCCTAATCTCCCATCTATCCATTTAAAACTTGATCCCTGCATTGGGCATTGCTGCTGGCCATTTAAAAGGAGGCTAAACCGCAGCTGGCAGTCCTCATTGATTGCTGCTGTCATTGCTAGCTAGGCCTGACTCAGTCCGTCTTGATTGTGGCATCTGCGCTGTTTGTTCCCTATTTTTAATCTTGCAAATTACACACTCTAGTACACCAACACCATGGCTACATTTGCTGCCAAAATTGTCTATTTTTAAGGGTGCACTGCAACTACAAGGTGATAAGTTGAGTTTTATTGTGATATGATCTTCCAGCATGTTATGCAATGCTTTTTCTTAATCATTTTTTTCACTTAGATCTCACTAACACAAATGCTTGTTCTTTAGCAAACTTTCATTTTAGTGTACTTGCTTATATTATAGATTTGCTGATTGTCTGATGTTTTGTCTGGATCAGCCAATTGGAGCTTTAGCATTGTTAAGGCTTCTGGGACTATATTTACTGAGTTTACTCCAATCCTTTTCACAAAACTCCAGAAATGCTGATAGTTGCATAGTTTCAGATACTAATAAACTACGTATTTGAGAAAATGTATGGTAGTGTATGAGTGGGTTGATTCTGTTGGTATAACATTTACACTAGCAAGGAAATTAAGTCAAGTCTGACAGTCATATTGATGAATGGCAGAGAATATATTTGCTTAGGTTAATAGTGCTTGGAGTGCTGCACATGCAACTAGATGTTAATATAAATAAAACAGTTTTGTTCTGGTTATATTTTGCGTTATTTAGTATTAGTGAAGCAGCTAATTTTATTTTTATAAAAGGAAATTGTATTTTAGTTTTGCACAAATTCAAATGCTGATACAAGTTCAAATATTAATATAAATAAAACAGTATTGTTCTGTTTATTTTTTGTTTAATATTTTGTCTGTTCTTCAGTTTGTGTTTAAAAGTTGGTATCCCACAATTCCACTGGAGTGGGTGCGGTTACATAATTACACATGCAAATTTTATGTGAATCAGCCTTCAGATTTTTGTCCAGTTATACCTATTATTCATGGGCCTTTGTCCAGATTTTTGATGATTCCAGGTTGAGAGGTATGCTACCTACTATTATCACAGAGATATTAATAGCTGCTTTTTTAATTATGATAGTAGATAACTGCTTGTGGCCAATTTTATATAGTTTAAGTTTGTATTTTGCTTTGCAGATTGTATTGCATTGCAATCTTGGGTTCATTGTTGGTGGCTTGAGCAGCTATATGGCTAAACAGAACAAATCTGTGTCTAAATTCAGTTAACTGTGAGGTGATGTTGAAAAGATTTTCTAGGCGTGCATATGGAACATCTGACTTCTTAATGACATTATCTGTCAGGTTAGTGAGCCAAAACTCTTGATCATTCATATAAGAGGGAATGACAGTGGAATGGTCCTGAAGAGGCAATTGTTCTCCAGCATTTTCAAACAGCTGACAACACAGTGACAGCTGCCTAGTACATTAGTAGTATGGTCATCTATCATTTTGAGGCTGCATTGACAGAGGGCAGTATTACCATCCGCTCCAAAAGTAGAAGAAAAGTTTATAAACCACTGTATGGCCAAGGAGGCCCATTTCCTAAGCTTTTATTTACTTGAGTATTGGGTCTTTTTAGACAAAGACCCTGTCTGGTATTCTTCTGATGATGTGCATTTTGTCTGATACTGACTTATATTTCTTTAACCTTCATTTAACTATATATACACATGCCCACACAAACACACATACACACAAAATAAATTTTACTTTTATATGGAAATCATTGTGGCACTTAGACGGAGGTAGGAATGGTGTTCAGGACTAGGCTTATATATGGCGTCCTAACATGCCACACAGTCATTTTGTACTGGTTGTAAGCTCAGCTGTCTCATCTTTAGTCATGCTCAAAAGTAACTTTTCTAGTGGAGCTGACATCAGAGATTGCATCACAACCAGGAAGAGGAGGGGGCAGGCTGCTAGCACAGTGGGTGGTTGTAGGGATGCCTCCCCTCTTTTCACCCCCAGTCTAGTTTTACATTACAGTTCTTTTACCACTGTTATGGTTATGCAATAACATGCCTACAGTTAGAGTAGTATTGGCCAGTTGAACAAACAGTGTGGTTTGCTAATAAAATAGTTGCACAGAGTCTCTGTCTGTATATATCATTCTTGGGGTAGGGAGTGAGCTCGGGGGCAAATACTATTCACCTCTGAAGAAATTTGCTGTATGAAGCCAGGAATTGTAAAAGTGTCATGTTGCCTCCTCCTAGACCACATGACTGGACTCCAGAGGTGTTTGCAGTCAGCTTGGTAGAGAGGCTTTCAGTCCCTGCCTCAGGCTGATGGAGCAGTTGCAGGATGGCCTTTCTCCCTTCTTTCCTTGGCCAGCTTGTCAGTATTCTGGATAGGATGAGTGCTAAGGATCAGAGGTGCCATGTGGCACTGTCATTGGAGAAGCCCAGCAAGGGGCTGTATGGCACATTATCTTTGCTTTGGCACACTACCTTTGCTTGCAGGTTATAATTACACTTCTGTTACTACCATTTATTGAATAGGTTTCGTGCAATGACAACAGTATTAGCAGTACTATTAGTCCAAAATAAAAAAAAAAAAAAACTTTTGTTCAACTGGCCAATAAAATGGTTGTGTCATAGGTTCATAGGTTGGTACTAGGCTATTGGCGCTAGAGCCTATACAAGCCTAGCCATAACAATTCCCTGGCTATTTCTTCCCACAATATTTTCTTCCCTACTTATGTCATTCTTTGGGTCGGGGACAAACTGCTTTTACTCAACAACATATTTTGGCAAATATGAACAGCACAAGTTGTGCTTCTAAGGAGGAGTTTTAATCTCTTGTTAAGTTGTAAAGTGGCATTATTAAAAAAAAAAGAATGCTGTACAATGACATAATGTAAAACATGGTATATTTAGCCTATATTTGTCTTATAGCTGCTATTGCTGACTGCTGTGTAGGATGGCTTTGTTATTTACTGCATACTTGTAAGAACATATACATTCTTACACCTCCACAGTTCAGTTTAAATTCATTTTGTTGTGACATTGTTTTTTTTAATTACTGAACTCCTTTATCTTGTAGAGTGGGTATGTTTTTATTTCAGAAAATGAAAAAAAAAGAAGCTTCAGCATGTGATATTATATTAAAGTGTTTAGTGTGATGTCTGTCTATTTTTATGAAGAGGAGAAATAGTAACCATCCTGATTTATAATTCAGTGCAGTTACTTAACTCTGTGATGTAAATAATTCAGGACTACATTTACTGGAGCCACCGGTCAGCATTTACAGTTGTGAATACAAATCAGCTTACATTCTCTTCTTCTTCTGGCTTTTCCTGGTTAGGGGTCACCACAACAGATCACCTGTCCACTCATGATTGGCAGTGGAGTTTTACAGTGTCGAGCTGCCAGCCCATCGCCCAACCTTCCACAGAAGGCACACACATGCACGCACTCATACCTAGGGCCAATTTAGACTGTCAATCCACCTACAGCATGTCTTTGGGATGTGGGAGGAAACCGGAGCCCCAGGAGGAAACCCACGCAACCACAAGGAGGACATGCAGACTCCGCACAGAAGGCACCCCAGCCAAGGATTGTACCAGAGAACCTCTTGCTGTGAGGCAGCAACGCTAACTGCCACACCACCGTGGCCGCCCTAAATCAGCTTACATTCTCTAACACTACTTATTTAATAATATCCAGTGATAATTTGACTATACTCATGATTTCTTGGGACTGACTGACAATGAATGAACTGACTCTACAATAACTCTGACTGCATATAAGAATACCAGCTATTGGTGGAAACTTTTATTCATATTTGTGTGTGCATGTGAGATAGTGTGGTAATTTTTTTTGTATCAGAGTTTTTAATAGACAAGGACATTTGCCACATGGTTAAACCGGTATGTCCAGACCACATTGCTGCAGACAGAAACCAGTAGAGATCTTCTACCTGGGGAGGGTTGAGCTAAAATTAGTAAACTATCAGGATGTCTTCTTGAGTCATTGTCGCCAAATTACTATTTAATGTGTGAGTTAGAAGAGTTTTATCATTGTCTGCAGAAAGTATACCCAACTGTCAGTGGGAAGCATTGTCAGACCAATCTAATAAGTACATGTTGATGTGTAACACAGGACTTGGGTCATGTGTTTACTAGTGGTATTAACTGTAGGTTTAGGGCATTGTCCTGAATGCTATTGGTCCACTAGGTTCACTTACCACTTTACTTCTTTATATTCCAAGAAAGCATTCAAATCATCTCCTTGTCTAACATTCTAAATTAGACTTAAAATAAAAACAATGAGGAACAACAATCTGCATGCTTGGTCAAAGCATTTTTATGATCATGATTTCAAATTGCAAGGTGATGCTCATATACTCTCTGTATTAGATTCCTATTAGTTTTACCAACATAAAACATTTACAGACACTGCACAATGCCAGATATACCACTCCCTCATATTGACATAAAAATCTGTTTCTTATGGTAACTGTTTGATTAAACCAATGGAAAAAATAAAACATATTTGACTATTGGCCATCCATCTACATTGTTTAGAACCTTGACAAGAAAACATTCCAGCTATCCCACCTATATAGAGTTTTATAAAATAATCTTTGTATTATAATATTATAAAGTAATTTTAAAGAAATAGCGTGTTAACAATATTTGTTATTGGCATTTTTATTTATTAATTAACAGTTAGTTGACAGGTGATTTGGTGATCACATGGTACATGGAAGTAGTATATACTTCTGTGATCAGTCACACATTTAGTTCTGAAGAAGTTCCTTAAGACAATAAAGAGCAATAAAAGTGCTCAGTTTAAAATTTAGTTGGTGTTTCTTGTGGTATATGACTCGCTGTGTTTTTATATAGGTGTTTTTAGCATAAAGTAGTAAATCACAGTTTTAATTATCTGCTTTCTGATGGTTATGCATTGTCTTACAAGCAGCAAAAACATTTCTGCAGTGCAGGGAATCATTATTTTCATCCTTTGATACTCTAAACACATCATATAACAATGCAATATCAAGGAGCACATTTAAATGGGTATTTGTGTAATATACCACATTAAAAAGATAACTTGTTATGTGTGTAATATACCTCATTAAAATGATAGCTGGGTATTTGTATAAAATACTACATTAAAAAGATAACTTGTTATGTGTGTAATATACCTCATTAAAATGATAGCTGGGTATTTGTATAAAATACTACATTAAAAAGATAACTGGGTATTTGTGTAATATACCACATTAAAAAGATATCTTGTTATGTGTGTAATATACCTCATTAAAATGATAGCTGGGTATTTGTATAAAATACTACATTAAAAAGATAACTGGGCATTTGTGTAATATACCACATTAAAAAGATAACTTCTTATGTGTGTAATATACCTCATTAAAATGATAACTGGGTATTTGTATAAAATACTACATTAAAAAGATAACTGGGTATTTGTATAATATACCACATTAGAAAGAGAACTGGGTATTTGTGTAATATACTGCATTAAAGGATAACTGGGTATTTCTGTAACATACCACACTAATAAGATATCTGCATACCTGTGTAATATACCACACTGAGGGTATTTGTGTAATATACTACATTGAAAAGATAACTGGGTATTTGTGTAATATAAAACATTTAAAAGATAACTGGGTATTTGTGTAATATACTACTTTGATAAGATGACTTGGCATTTGTGTGATATACCACATTGAAAAGATAACTGGGTATTTGTATAATACACCACATCAAAAAGATAGCTGAGTATTTGTGTAACATACCACACTAATAAGATATCTGCATATTTGAGTAATATACCACAGTGAAAAGATAACTGGGTATCTGTGTAATATACCACATTGAGAGGATAACTGGCTATTTGTGTAATATGCTACATTAAAAAGATAACTATTAGTTTGATATAAAAGTATTTGTAAACAACTATGCTCAACACTTCTGGACAAAGCTGAGAGGAACATTAAATGACACCAAGGAGTATCTTTAAATGTTACTTGGAGTCATTAAAAAGTCAATAGAGCAACAGATATAGCACCACGGTACAGCTTCTGAATAATAAGAATAAAACTCTAATACCTACCAGGGAATATGCATGGCTCTATCAGGAACATTCTGTAAACTCAGGGACAGGTAAGGCATATGACAGTGTGTGCGTGTGTGCCTATTTGTGAGAATGAAATGGTGGTGGTGCTTGTGCCAATGTGATGACTGAGCTTCCCAGAAGTGAATACCACAGCAAAGTGATCATTAGCACTAGAAGTAACCCCTTGCAATTCAGAAACATCCAAATGAACTAATAATAAGGTATTTCCCCATTGGCGGCTAACATGTCTCTGAATTACATTTCCTTTAATCCTAGAGATTGATACGTGTGGCCACAGCAGTTTCCACAAGCTCAGTGACGTTATAGAATCCTGTCCAGTTCTTGATAAATCATACAGTAAAGCAGGTTATAGACATACATTACATTCTTCCCCCTCTAGAATACCACCATAAAAAGTTGTAGCCAACTAATTTATGTATTGTATTTTTACTCTGATCTTACACTGATCATCAACTCT
The DNA here is from genome assembly GCF_019279795.1 of Protopterus annectens. Taxonomy (NCBI): domain Eukaryota; kingdom Metazoa; phylum Chordata; order Ceratodontiformes; family Protopteridae; genus Protopterus; species Protopterus annectens. The sequence goes on along the minus strand of NC_056738.1, from coordinate 537,581,946 downwards.
TCTCCACCTGGCTGTTCTGTTGCTCCATTTATTTTGTCAAGGCCCTTGTGATGAGGAGCCCATGAACTGGTAGTGGGACCATCATCTTTGTGGATGAATAATATTTTCTTCTTAAATTCTTTAATCCCTGTCTGCATGTTCACTGGCATTCCAGAGATTGATATGTAATGTACTTTAGTGATGTTTGTCCACACCCCTACATGTGATATGATCAAGTGGTCATGCCCCCCCCCCTTCTAGACAAGCAAGTACATGTGATCATCAGTCTACACTGGGGATTTTACCTTAGACCTCATGGCACAAGAACATTCTCCCACCCTCCCTCCTAAGTGTGGTGAATGTTCTAAGCATTTATATTCCTCTCCTCCCCCACAACGGGTCTAGCAGGTGTCTGACCCACTAATTAGACTCAGATTACCTGGACCATAGTCAGGGCTTTATCCCTGTATGCCAGTGGAACTGGGGAACTGGTATATTTGTAGACAGTTATTTAGCAACACTGAAACTGAACAATAGACATCTTGGAAAAATCATTTACTTATAGAAAATGATTTTAACAACTGGCTTAGCTTCTGGTGTCAGTCCAATATGGTACAATATTTGATGGCCTAGAAGGACATGTTTGACACACCACACTGCTTTGCTAGGGATGGTCTACACTTACCCTTCTAGGTTTTTGAATATTTGCCAAGACCTTACATAACCCCACAGTGCCTTTTTCAGGTGATACCAAACTGATAAACCACCCAATTTAACCAAACCTACAAGGAATATCTGAAGGTGGTATTGCTCAATGCTAGAAGTCTTAATGAAAAAATCTCCACTCCCTCCAAGCCTTCCTCTTCCTGGAAAGTGTAAACATCTGTGTAGTAATGGAGACATGGTTTAAAGTAACAGATAGTACTCCAGCAATACAAGGTTATAATGCCTTTCACACATTTAGACCAGCTATTGCACAGGAGGGGTGTAAAGGCTGAGGACTCTCAGTCTATAATAAAAACAACCTCTCGTCCAGACTAGTTAAAGTTTATAACCTACTGGAACTTACACATGTGTAACTCACCATAAACAGTGTCTAGTACCATATCCTTGCAAACTATATGTCCCTCTCCATGCCCCAGGAAACCCATATTATATATCTCAATGTACTACAGTCCCTCATTAATCACCCCAATAAGATCTTCATGGGGCATCTCAACTAGGACTTCACAGATTAGGAATCCTATAACACTTCTAATGAACAAGCCCAGCAATTTATAAACTTCGTTAATACCAACATCCTGGAAAAGTTGGTTCATTCTTCTTGCAGGGGTACAAACATCCTTGACCTTGTACTCATGAACATGGGGGAACAATGTTCCTCACCCAATGTAATGTCCTCTCTTGTCAAATCTGACCATAAGGCAGTATTGCTTGAAATAAAAATTAAATTCAGGGAACAAGGGAAACCAAAAATCTTTAGAAACAATTCCAAGGCTGACCGCTCTCTACTAAGCAACACCTTGGTTAAATACCACGTTCTTCTAAACCCAGTAAATCTCATAGCATATGCTGAACTATTTATAAAATCACTGTACAGCCACATTGACAGCTGTATATATTGAGCAGTGCCCACTCATATTAAGAATGAGACAAACTTAAAAAAAAGCCACCCTGGGCGGAATCACAATTTCAATAGGCTGTATAACAGAAGAAAAAAATCTTGGCTAATCATAGGAGGAATAAAGCCCAACATATTAAAAGCCACCTGACCCATTAAACACACAGCTAAGAGGGTTAATTAATTCTTCAATGGCTAAATTTGATGAAAATATAGCTTCCCAGACAAAGGACAACCACAAAGCTTTCTATAGCTATGTTTGTAACCTCAAGAGAACTATGCAACAGTGCGCAGAACTTATTTCAAATGGCTTCAACCATACTGAATGTAAGCTACTGCTAACCTTTTGGCTGAAATCCCCCCCAAAGGAAATACCACATACCACAATCTCCCTAACCATTACCAGAGAACTGGTTATCAATGTACTTTCCAAGGCTAAAAATACTACATCGATGGACCCCAATAACATCCCAGGATGCTCAGTAAATAGAATGAGAGATGACCTCTCTGGTCAACTTGAATCACTTTTCATCTGGAGCCTACAGTCAAGTTTTGTACACAAGGAATGGAAGATGCCTACAGTCATTCCACTGCACAAATGAGGTCCAACCAATAATTCAGGTAACTACAGGCCCCTAAGTCTGATAAACCTCATATATAAGACCTTGGGAAGAATCTTCATGGATATGATAAATGAGGATGTACATAACCTACAAACACTGGACCCATCACAGCTGGGCTTTGTTAAAAGCAGGTCATGCCTATTAAATCTGACAGATGACTTTGAGAGGATCACCAAAGCAATGGATGAGGGCAAAACTGTCAGACATCTTACCTCAACCTGGCCAAGGCTTTTGATACAATACCCAACTCAGGTATTATAGAAAAGCTCACTAAATTAGGTATAAAGCCATTGATCACTCTATTGATAGCCAACTGGCTTACTGATATGACCCGGGAGGTCAAAATAGGTGATTCTGCCTCTACCAAGAGGCTGGACACTAGTAGAATCCCCCAGGGCTTGGTACTGGGTTGCTCCATTTTGACATCTAGTTCTCTAATGTGCAAGCAACTGCTGAAGGTCTATGACTGACTAAGGTTGCATATGATTGCAAGATGGGCATTGTCATCAACTACCCACTAGACAATAGCATTCTTCAAGAAGGTTTATCTCTAACAAATGGTGCCAAAGCCAAGGTCTTAAACTCAATGGTAAGAAATGCATAATTGTACCCTTTAGGAAGTCAACCATTCTGACTGGTTTGCAATCAAATGTTTGAAAGTCACCTTATCATCATTCATAAGCTCAAGGGTAAAGGTGGAAAACTCTAAAATTGTGAGTGAAAAAGTGAAAAGTCCTGTTGCCTCTGAAACATTGGCACTTACTGTAGCTTGGGTTCATGGTTTTGAGTCTTGCTGTTTACAATTGGATCATACTACAGCAAGGTTTGTGAAAAGTACCCTTTTCCTCAATGTAGTGTGATCTCAGAGTTAGAATATATAGTTAGCATGGGGTGTGAGGGGTGCAGGGTGGCTTTCCCCCCTGCAAAACTTTGGTAGTATATCTCCAGACATCCAGGTAATATTGATAACGTTGAATTTAACATACTGATATTACCATGTTTGGAGTTGTGAGCAAATGGTGTCCACATTTTTGGCATTTTAAGTCATTATTCACAAAACCAAATTGCACAATTTTAATAGTAAACCATTCTGGCTACCATACCCATAAGAGTTATCCCAGTGGTTAGGGATCTGGTAAAGCACGCAGACAGTAGCCTTACCTTTGATTACCCTGTGGCCAAAGTGGCGAGGAAATTCTTTTATGTTGTGCAATTTATAAGAAAGGGAATAGCATCCAAGTACAAAAAGGTCATTATCCCATTCTATTCTGCCCTTGTCAGACCAGTCATAGAGTACAATCCTTCCTTAAGTTTGTACCCAACCAGACGTTTGCAGAAACTAGAGTGACCTCAGAGGTTCCTTATAAAAATAATACAAATTGTAACAAACCTACCTTATGCAGAGCAGATTAAAGTCCTTTCCGTCTACTCAGTCTCCTATAGATTGCTGAGGGGGATCTATGGTTGGCTTACAAGGCATCAGCAAACCCCACAGTTATGAATCTCCTGCATATTCCTAAGTCAAACAGTACCATAAATGCAAGGTCGAAGGCCTAAACTTTGTGACTTAAACGGAATATGTAAGAGACACAGATATGTTTCCCAGAGAATGCCCCTGCTATGGAACAGGCTTTCTATCCATGTGAAATTGAGTCTGTCTATTTCCAGGTTTAAGGCAACCTAGACCAGTGAATAGGGAATAGGAAATTTACACCAGGCCTGGCACCCATGTCCCTTACAGACAGAGGTAGCTTATAAATGCCTGGCCCACAATGTCTTATTTGGATACAGATGTCATTATTCTTCCAGGAAAACTTGGCTAGGCTTAGAAAGGCCCTCCAGGTCTTTAGCAGTGTAATGATCTATGAATCTAAGAGAATCACCAAAATGTGCTATAGACAAAAGGGCTAATTAATAAAGTATTACGTTCTCAACTGTTGTGTAATAAATGCACTTGTAATTAGATTGTATTTTGTTGGGACATTGCTTGCTCCCCACTTTGGATGTGTTTTTCTTTGTACTGATGTACCATACTATGTTTGCTGTACTTTGTATGATCATAAAATCTTCATTAACTTTTGTAGCTTTTAGTAGATCTTGATTGATACAAAGTACATGTAACATATCATGACAATAATGTAATTTTGCTACATGTTGACTGACTTTAGATCACTTGACAACCACCACCTAATATGTGACATGACAACATTATAAAATTTTAAAGTGCTCTTGAAGAAGGCATTTCCCCCTAAACCTGACTTTTTATTCCCCCACTGGGTCTTATAGCTATCAAGAAAGAATTTGGTAGTGAAGGCTGTTTATATTTCAAATGTATTGCTGCCATCTGTCTAAAGCTAAGCATTCAGATTATTACCCGTCTAGTAACATTTAGTGCAGACTAGCTTTGCCTCATATGTTAACCTAACCATGGCCTATATTGTCTTGAATACCTGTTTGTAACATGCTGCAGTACTCAACTACCTACCAACAATTACCTGAATATTGAATTTTGCCACACAGATAACATACATACATGGATCAGGCCTATCTGATGATTTTTTTTTCATCTGATAAATGGCAGCAGTGAACAGTTCAAAATGTAAAGAAGTCTGTGAAACAAGGTAATACATGTAAGTCCTTTTGTATCGTATTTTTGCCTCAGAGATGAGTGACAGTAGGTAATCTATAGTTACTTTAGAAATTACTGGATATCACAGGTAAATAAGTGCTGTATTATCTGCATGGTATTCTATGCCAGTACTCTGTAGAATAAATTTTTACACTGAATAGCTAGGCTTCACATAGCATCATTATTTATGCCACATTGTTGAAGTCATATGAACTGATGTGCTAGCTTGATGAAAGCAATTATAGTCCATGTTTTCCTGGCTGCATTCATTAAACTGTAATGCCTTTGAATGTTGGCATTTCCACGTGTCAATAAGTCAGTCAATAAAAGCAAGCTTCTGTACCGCAGACACCATTCAAAAAACTGTCATTTATAATTGCCAGACTATATTAGAGCATTCATGTCTCATATAATGACAGATTTTTCTTCTCTCTCTTGCTCCAAAAATCCTGTGGTCAGTCTAGACAGGCAGTTTCTGCACTTAAAGCAAGACCATTTTTAATTGTAGAAGTTCTAAGCACTGTGACTGAAGTCACGTTTCCCCTTTCATTTCCCATTTTCATTTTTGTCAATCATAAGCTTCCCTTTAAGAAAGTGTTCTTTGAGTATTTGAAAATCATATCATCACCTCCTTGAAACTGCTGCAAGACAAGGAGAAAAGGGAAACGTTTAGTTTCATTAGAGCTCAAGTGCAAGAAAACGGGTCCCTCCTACTTCTGGTTCTTAATAAACTGCCACTGGTTCCTTAATTCAAAGGCTTCTACAAATCAATATGACAGAATCATATGCAGCTCTACTCCATTTTGTTCAGTTTTTTATTAGATTTGGTTAGCCATTTTTGTATTTGCCTTTGATAAATAGTTGAGAATGTCTTGGCACAGGTGCATTCAAAGAAAATGAAGAGGCACTATTCATTTAAACAGGTGTGGTCAAAATCACACTCTATATAATGAGGGGTTCTTCACACCACTGGTGGCCTGAGATAAAACAGTTGCCTTTGTGCCACAGGAGGAGAGAGGGGGAAGAAGAAATGAGCAGCATGTTGGCTTCCCTTCCCTGATTAGTTAGTCTGTCCCACTACAGCTGGTACGCAGAAACTGTTTTAGCAATGATTCAGGTTAATGTCATTCTCCATTCAAGTACAGACATTTACTCAAGACAGCTTTTATTTGCTTTTTTCAGATGAATACAGCATCGTTGTTTACAGTTATACCTATTTTCTGAGATTTTTTATAGGTTCATAGGTTCATAAGAAGGTACTAGGCTATTGGGCCAAGGGACTAAGTAAGCCTAGCCAACAAGGTTCCCTGGCTTACGCCACCCAAGAAAGTTAATTTCCTGTGCCCCTGTCGAGCAGAGCCACAGAAGTGATTCCCGGGGTGTATTTCCTATTTCCCATCCACTCATTAAGATTTTTCTTGAAGAGTGCTAATGAGGAACTTTGCTTGACATAGATGGGCAGCTTGTTCCAGAGTATAGGAAGTCTCTGGGACAGGAATCTATCCCTCCAGCATGTCCTGTTTATTGTGGTGACAAGGTTTAGATCCCTAGAGCGTGTAGCTTGGAGGCATTGGGATTTCTTAAGGTGTAGCATGTCCAACATCTCTGGGTTTAACATAGCTTTATATGTTAGGCAGAGATCTCCTCAGAGTAGGTGATATGCTACAGAGTAAAGCTGGAGTTTTTTGAGACAGTGTAAGGCATCTGTTTGAGGCCAGTAATCCTCTTTGTGAGGTACTTTTGTGGCCTTTCCAGCTGCTTCAGATGTCTTGTGAGGTACATTCCAAAAGGGGCATTGTACTCTATAATGGGGCTAATGAGTGCCGAGTAGAGGGAAACAATTACTTCTTTTTTCCTGGATGAGAACTCTTTTGTGATGAGTTGTGCCACATAGAAGGATTTCCTGACTACTGTGGTGATATGATTATCAAAGGAGAGACTACTGTCCACGTGGGTCCCAAGGTCTCTTACCACACATTCAGCGTTAAGTAGACTGCCGTTTATGTGGTAGTTTATGGGTACAGAGTTTTTACCAAAGGGGATGACAATGCACTTTTTGGCATTGAGCTTGAGACCATGCCTCTGACACCAGGCATCTGTCTCAGTGAGGCCCTTCTGTAGGATGTCCACATAATTTGGGGACTCGACTATGGCTCCTAGTTTGCAGTTATCTGCGAACTTTGTAAGCCAGAGGCCTTCTGTGTTAACCTGTACTTCAGAGAAGTAGATACCAAACAGAACAGGTCCCAGGACTGAACCCTGTGGTATTCCACTTGTCACTGGTTTGAAGTCAGATTTGGAGTCTGCAACTTTTACATTGTGGGTTCTGTCAGTGAGCCAGTTGGTAACCCCTCTTGTGATGTAGGGGTTTATACCTAGTTTAGTGAGTTTAGCTATAATTCCAGAATGGGGGATGGTATCGAAAGCCTTGGCGAGGTCAAGACAGGCTGTGTGAACCACCTTACCCTCATCTACAGCTTTGGTGACTGCCTCAAAGAAGTTGATCAGATTCAGAAGGCATGATCTGCCTTTCACAAACCCAAACTGGGTGGGGTCCAGAGTTTGGAGGTTACCAATGTCTTTGTTTATGAGTTCCATGATGATACATTCCATGGCCTTGCAGACCAGGCTCATCAGGCAAATAGGGCCATAGTTCCCAGGATCAGTGGTGGCTCCTCCTTTGTGGAGTGGGATAACTGTTGTTGTGTGCCATTCAGTGGGCACAACGCCTAATGTGAGACTATGATTAAACATGGTGCTTAGGTGGGGAGCCAGTTCGTTCTGAAGTTCATGTAAAACGCAGCCTGGGGTGTTGTCCGGTCACATGGATGCTGTGTTTTTGGTTTTAGAGAGTGCAGCTTTTACCTGCATAGATGTGATTACAGGGACTCTGCATTCTTCCTGTATAGATATGGGCCCTTTAAGGTGTGAGAGGGGTGTAAAGTTAGCACTGAACCTATCTGCCAGGATGTTGGCAATATCAGTTGGTTCTGTAATTTTTGTGCTGTTGTGCTGTAACTCAGAGCAGATCTGGGTGTTACCATTGAGATTCTTGACATAGCTATAGAATGCTTTGTGGTTGCCCTTAGAATCAGTGGTGATTTTGTTTTGTTTTCATAGCTAGCTTTGGAGGATCTTATAAAGGATCTCAGCTTCTTACTGAGGCTGACCAGGCAGCTCCTCCACTCATGGGATTTTACTCTCTTTTGCAACAGTTTCTTCCTTCTGTTGTAGAGCTTATTTATGGCAGGGGACCACCACGTTGGCTTCCTTTTTTTGGTTCTGTTAGGGATAGCATGATCCATGAACTCATATAAGTGCTTATAGAGTGCATTTGTGCAGGATTCAGCAGTCGTAACTGTATTGTCCATCTGCATGGGTGTCATGAAGTTCACCACTTCTGTCTTAAGAAGCACAAAGTTGGCTTTGGAGAAATTTTTTACCATGGTTTCCTTAATGGTGGGTGGGGGCGGGATGCGGATATCTAGGGTGATTAGCTTATGGTCTGATCTGACCAACGAGGAATTTATTTCAGGTGTGGAACACCGGTCACTCATGTTGGTAATGACTAGGTCTAGGATATTGTTGCCCCTGGTGGGGGTGTGGATAAGTTGATCCAGGGCATTAGAATTTATGAATTCCAGAAAGCATTGAGCGAAGGAGTTGGTAGATGAGTAGTTTTCCCAGTTAATGGTGGGGTAGATGAATTCACCCATTATTAGGGTGTTTGATTGAACCCTAATATTTTCCAGTATATCAAGAAAAGAGGAGTGGGAATCCTGGGGCATGGTGGGGGATCTGTAGCAAGCTTAACCCACAGTACTGCAACCCAGAGAATCTCATACAAACAGCTAACAACTTTAACTTATTCTTTACTAATACTATTCAAACTCTAGCTAGTCATCTCTCTCCTGACACCTCTAAGCTACTCTCACCTTCCATAAATCACCCTCCTTCCTTTCACCTTCAACCCATACCTACCTCCTATATCTTATCATTGCTCCAAAAACTAAAACCATCTACTCCTTCTGCAGACAAGCTTCCTGCTGAATTCTTGAAAATATCTGCCAAAGCTATTGCCTACCCCATCTCTATTCTGATAAATAGATCCTTAATCGAAGGTATTATCCCCTCTATCTGGAAAATATCTCACATCATCCCACTTCGCAAAGGTGGTAAGTCTAATGACTTCTCTAACTTTCATCCTATAGCTCTCCTATCTCCAATAGCTAAAATCATGGAAAAATGTATCCACAAGCAACTACTGAATCACCTTCTGAAAAACAAACTACTTGCAAACTGTCAGCATGGTTTTAGACCCTCCCACAGTACTAACACTGCTCTTCTCTCCTTTACCAACTCCATTAACTTCAACCAAAACAATAATTACCTTTCATCCTCTATCTTCATAGACTTATCAAAAGCTTTTGACATGGTAAACCATAAACTTCTTCTGCACATACTAAAATCTCTCTCACTTGATCCTCTTTCATTAACATGGTTTACATCCTACCTAGAAGACCGCCAACAAGCAGTTCTTCGGAAAAAATGCACTATCCAACCTCCTCCCTACCTCTCTAGGAGTACCTCAAGGCTCTATCTTAGGCCCTCTTCTAATTTCCATCTTTATTAATGATCTCCAAGTAGCTATCCCACATACAACCTGCATACAATATGCAGACAACTCTACTATTATCTGCACTGCTAAGTCACAAACTGAACTACAGTCAATCACTCAAAAAGCTTTTACCACTGTTGAACAATGGTTCTCTAATCGCTGCCTACTCCTTAATCCTAAGAAAACCAAATTACTACTATTCTCACCTTCCCGTAGATCTACCCCACTAAACTTCACTATTTCTTCCATGGATAGCACTCTCATCTCTCCTGACTCAACAACCAAACTATTAGGTATTACTATTGACAATAATCTCACCTTTGACACTCACATCAATAACACAATAAAATTAGTTAATAAAAAAATTGGATCCCTTTATAGAATAAAACCCTTCCTTTCACCTGAAGCAAGGACCACCTTAACCAGATCACACCTGATTTCTACCCTTCTATATGCTTCCCCCATATACACTAATCTCTCCAAAAACAACCTCAATAAATTAGCAACATCTTTCCATAATATTGCTCGATTTGCCACAGGATCCCCTTACAAAACCCACCACTGTCTGAACCTAAGAAATCTAGGATGGCTTGAATTTCAGAACCTACTTACACTGCAACAACTCATAATAGCTCATAAGATCCTATACCAACCAACCAAAACAGCTATACTATCTAGCCTCATCTCACCATACAATAACCTGAAACATTTACGCTCTTCCAACAAACTATGGATAAATATAACCAAACCCAATAATTCTGCAGATGACTGTCTCTTTTCCAAGTCAATTGGCAAAATGTGGAATAAACTTCCCTCAGAAATCCTTTCTTTGTCCTCTCTTCTGCTTTTTAAAACACAACTAAAAATTTATCTCAACAAACACTGGCTATGCTCTTGCACTAACCCTGATTAACTCTTTTTCCACCTCCCTTACCTTTTCTTCTGCCAAACTTCCTATAATCTATGCCTCTCATTAACATGGATGCATTTCACTGCGTGTTGCAAAAAAAAAAAAAAAACAACGTGTATTTTTCCACTTTATATGATTGGTGTATTTTCTATGTATTTGAATATTTTCATGTACTACCTCTGTTCAATTGCCCTGTTTTTAGCATTAATGATGCGTACCTATCTTTGTCTTTGTCTTGTTCTATTGTACTTAACTTTGTGGAGCTTTTCTCCCCGGGCCTCTACTGAAAATGGACATATATCCAGCTAGACTAGCCCGGTCAACAAATGTAAAATAAATAAATAAAAATAAATAAGCTACCATTTGGATTGCAGTTTTGCCCAGAGTTAGTTGCACTTGGATAACCTTTGATGCATTATGCTGCGCAACTAGCCTGGAGGTGTGGATATCCTTAATGAATATGGACAAACCTCTGCCTTTGGTGTTCTGGTCCAGGTTAGATGGCCGAAAATTGTGGTATGAGTTATAGCCTGGTAATGTGGGGGTGCTCTCTAGAGCCATAAACCAGGTCTCAGTCACTGCACAGATATCGCTGTTCTCCATTTTAAGGAGTGCCTCGAGTGAGTGAATTTTGAGATTTAGACTTCTAGCATTGAGTAGCATTACCCTTAGTTTTTGCTTGGCTGTTCCTGTTACAGTGGTGAATTTGTCATTTGCACCTTGCCTAAAAAAGGCACTACAGGGGCGGCAAGAGCCTTACCCAGTATCTGAAATCCCAGGGGTGACAAGTGCAGGCCATCTCTGACAAAGCATTGTGGTCTGTCGACTATGTCATCCCAGGCACACAGATACTGGATCCCCTTAGAATGACACTAGAAGCATAGCCAATTGTTGAAGTCAATCATTTTGTCCTTGTACTGTGGTATCATTCTGAGTGATGGCAGGATGCTACTCAGGGCTGGGGTCATACCTGCCAGGGCTACAAGATCGGAGAGCTCTTCCATGTCTCTTTTCATGTAGTCCAGGGAGGTACATCTCAGGTCATTCACACCAACATGGACAATGACAGAGTCATATCTGTACTTGCTGTGGAGTGACCTGAGTGCATGGGTTATGTGGCAGATCCTGGCACCCGACAGGCAGCTGACAGTAACCCTCTCCTTGTTTAGCCTAGTGAGTGGGACATTAGTGTGCCTGACTATAGAGTCACCTATGACTAGTGTGTTGGCTACGTTGGTTTGCCTTATGGGCTGTGGTTTATTGGCACACTGAGTCTGTGGGCTCTGTGTCATTTGGGTTGTGTTGGGGGGAGGAGGTTGCTTGCGTTTCTGCTTTGGAGGTCTCTCTTCTTGAGCAGATTATTATTGAGAGCATCTGCAAATGTTTTTGTGTTTCTATGTGTGGATTTTTGTGGTGTAGGTTTAGTGGTACTATGTGATGATTGTGGTGTGGTGCAAGTGTTTACCTTCTCCTCTTGACTGTCAAGTTTAGTCTTGGTTGGAGAGAGCTTTACCTCCAGTTTGGCTAGATAAGTGCATCTCACACAGGTTGTAGTGTTGGGTGGTAGGAGGAGAGGGTTGTCTGTGTACATGAGGCAATTGCTACATTGCCCCAAGATGCCCAGATTCATCAGATAGACAGGAGAGAACACTGGGAGCTGACCCCTGGACATGCCTAACTATACCCACCCACTGAGTGACACTGTTGCTGCTCTGTCTTTATCTTCACTTAATCTAACCTTTCTACTACATTTACATGCCGATTTTTCTAACATACACAATTCCTGTTTTCATTCTTTTTCTCCAGTGAAATGTAGCTCCTATTTTCACAAGCTCTTATATGAAAATCATTGCAAAGCTCATCTTGCTTGGTTTGGCAGCTGCTGCACTGTTGCTTGTGTATCTTTGGTGAGGAGGAAACTTTATGTGGTCACTACTTGTCCAGTGTTATTGTATGTCATCATCAATGCTTATTACTATACTGCTTATGGTACACAAATTCCATACCAGATTCATCCTCTGCTTATGCCACATACAAGCTTTATGAAACTCAAAATCCACTTATAGTAGATGCAGAGTGGGGGCTGGTATAATGGTTAAGGAGTTCACCTCACAGACAAGAGGTACAGGGTTTGATCCTCACTAAGGGAAATTACCTAGGCTTAAAATAGTCCAAAAGGACACCTATCCTAGTACTTACCTATAAACAAAAATCGTAATTTTATTTTTCAAGATTAATTTTATTTTCATAATGCCATCTTGCCATTATTTAAATATCTAGTAACCCATTCATTAAAACATCACATTCACTAATGTTTTTTACCAAAGACAATAGTACTGGAAGATGTGCACACAGAAATACAAGTTAACTTTAATCTAGTACTTCAGGTGACTGGTAGTGAGACTATTATTTTGATATTGTAATAACTATTTAATAATTACTTAAAAGTGTCCAAAAGTCTGGATGTAGCCTTGCCTATGACATAGATGACCTGAGTTCAATTTGCAGTATGGAACAATAGAACAAAAACAAACAAAATCATGCCAGGAATCCATGTAAAATATTACTTATCCATCCATAATCCAACTTCCTACCAGTACCACACCAACGACCAACGTGCCTCACTGCTTCATAACTTAAACATGATCTCTTGCTTTACAGATTTGCATTCTATCTTGTGACTGACTGGCCATTTTACATTTAGAAAAGCTGGCCTGTCCAGGCTATAGTGAGTCCTTGATGACATTATACCCACATAGGGATGGCAGGACATGAGCATGAAATATGAGAGGGGTTGGTCTAATGATTGATTTTCAAAACTTGATTACTCTCATTTTTGCAGAAGATAAAGCACACAATATTTCTAAAATGTCATCATTTTGATTTCAAAATTACCCGTTGCAATCTGTTTTTCACTGGGTAAACAAATAAAATTGTTTTTACTTTCAAAACTCTCTCTTTTTAATCTAAAAAGTTTCACTATATGCATATAATGCACTGAGTATTTTCAACACTAGTAAGAGATAGTCTGTATTGACATCACCCTAAAATTGTTTAACACCTTATTGGTAGTTATTAATTGCATATGTAGCCTGTGTGCCTGAGAAGTCTTTAATTCTAAAATAAAATTTTCTTGGGAAAGATATTATACTCCTTACTTGACTGGATCTTGGTATTAGACCATAGTAATTTCACCACCATGGGTACAAAGTCAGACTCTCTTAGTGACCATCTTCCCAGTCTATACAACCAGATATCCATACATCAAGTTAAACAGCAGGTTTATAAAGCGATATGCAACCTGTTCATTTAACCTAGATAATCATTCATTAATCATCTATTACTGTATCATTTATTAAATCATCTAAAAATCATCCCCTTATATGATGTGTAAATTAATTCGATACCACTTTTCTAAATAGCCTAAATAGCCTTGCACCTTCTAGAAGGAAGGGATTAAAATCAAATAATGGAATTTGGCGATCCAAAAAGAGTAGAATGCTTATGTAGTATAAAGAAAAGTATGTTAAGAATGGCAAAAATATAAAACCCCACAATATCCTGAAAACTTCAGAATGCTTGGCAACTATACTAAAAAGCAAATAAATGAAGACAAAAGAATCTATACCATAACATCATTTAGAACAGTAGTAAACATAACCGTAAAAACTTCTGGTCAGCCGTTAAAGAAATCTTACATCCTGGCCAGAAATTCAACCATAACCCCTGTCCCAATAACTCATCAATTGAAACTGCAATAGAATTCAACTCTTATTTCATAGATAATATAGCATCCCTAACCAAAGACTCCTCAACATCTAATCACAACCCTGCTCAACAGCCATGTACCACACCCACTTTCACCTTAAACCTGTGCACACATCCTATATAAAACTACTCTAAAACAAAATCAAACCATGCTCTACTTCAGATAATGACATTCCAAAGCATTACCCTAAAATAGCAGACAATAGCATTGCCTATCCTGAATCAATCCTTATAAACAGGTCAGTCCAAGAATCCCATGTTCCCTTTCTGGAAAAGTCACACAATATTCTTCTAGACAACTGAGGAAATTCATTAGAAATCACTAACTTTAGAGCTATAGCAATGTTATCCCCCCTCTCATGATTACTTGAAAAACGTGTTCAAAACAAAATTCTAAACTATCTCTTATATGAAGAATTCCTATCCTCCACACAACATGGATTTTGTCCATCCCATAGAACTAATACTGAAATTTTTAACTTTTATAGATACTGTCAATAAAGCTAGAGATAAAAGCAAACTAGTAAAACTAGTATCTTCCTTATTTCTAGGCTTGTCTAAAGTCTTCAAAGCAGATATCACAGTCAACTTCTATTTCAAATTTTCTGACTACGTTTATTTCAACCCACCCTTCTGTGGTTCAAAAACTACTTGTCCAGTAGGTATCAGTCAGTAAAATGGCACTCCACCCTCTCTCCGACCCAGTCACTGCCAGTGTACCACAAGGATCTATCCTTGGTCCCCTCCTCTTTAACATTCTCACAAACAACCTCCACACATCCATAGAACAGGCCTCCATAATGCAATACATAGATGATTCCACATTCATATGCATATCAGACAGCTGACACATCTCCAAAAATTACTCAGGAAGCTTTAACAGACACTGGAATATGGTTTTGTAACTCACATCTAATGCTCAGCCTTCTCAAAAACATACTACCCCCCCCCAAATCCATCTCTCATGAAAGAAAAAATTTAAATCCTCTCTTAATAATGCAACCATTGAGGTCACTTCTCTTAGCAAATTATTAGGGATGATATTGGATGATAATTTGAAATTTGACCTGCAAATAAAAATTTTACATAAAAATCATTAAAAATTATGGATGCTTTCTATAGCCAAAAACTCTTTCTTCACTGCAACTCAAGCTACACTTGCCAGTACTTACCTCCTCTCCTCACTACTTTATTGTATTCCTGTCCTTACCAAACTCCAAGCATCACAAAAAGCGAAACTTGAACATTGTTATAATACAGTGGCTAAATTTACAGCAAATAACCCTTTCATAACCTACTAGTGTATAGCACTAAATGCCTGAATCTGTTAGAACTACCCATTCACTGACATATACATAGCTTTTTACCACCTATTAAATTATTTAACATCCATCTCACTGTATATCACTAAATACCATTCTGCATAACTATGTTCCTACTTGGTTATTATGATCTAATGATACCAACTAATTTCTGTCCACAAACCTTTCAAATCTGATGGGCATAGTCTGTACTCCTACCATGTTGTAAAGGCCTGAAATTCCTTACCTGTATCTATAAGGTCAATACCCTCCCTCCCGTCCTTTAATAACATTCTGAAAGACTTCCTAACCAAGATCTGGCTCTGCACTTACTCATCTCCAAGATAAACTATATCTCTAAATATGATCAAGTACCTATTTATACCTTACACTTCCTTACTACCCCTTCTTCACTCAGTTCCTTACTTCAATCTCAGTTTCTCCCCTGGGACTCTCTAGCTAAATAGACTGTGTATTTTTTTCTCTCACTTCATATTGCAATTCCTATTTGTATTATACTAACATACCTTTAATTTCTATAAACTGGCTAAAATTTATCTAAATATTAAGTCATTGTCATAGAAGTGGTAGATATTTTTAACCAATGTTAGCACATTATGTAATTTGGTATAATTATTAAAACTGTAGATGTTTTTATTGTTTTTGAAGATTAGAAATGTATTGTTCTTAAACTGATTTTGTAGTACCTTGAACTTTTTCTCCCTGGGCCTCCACTGAAAATGAGCACCCACCCATTTGGACTTTCCTGGTAATCAAATGTCAATCCTAAATAAATTATTACTTTGCTACATTGCCTTGCACATTTTTTGCAGTTTCATAATGCATTTGAATTAATTTATGCCTTCTTGAATTTTCTGAAAGTTCTAGATTTGCATGCATATGTCCAAATTCTTTGGCAGCACTGTAGTATGCTATGAGCTGAAAGCAATATGAGGTTACAGACTAGCTTGGGAACAAAACCCTTGGCACGGTGCAAGTTCCAAGATAACAGTACATGCAGGTTCTTGAAACATACCGCTCAAGTGTAGCTCATTCTGAGGAAAGTTCCTTTTTTGAGTTTTAAAAAGTCTATTTTCCTCAGTTCCACATTGACTAGGATCTGTTATGCTTTCAGAGTTAAGATTTTTATACATGATCCTCATGATATAAAATATTAAATCATATTAATTTATCAAAATAACTTTTTATTAAGTATAAAGTAACATATTTTAACTAATCCATAACCTTCCTAGTTGAAGTTATTAGTAGGTTGCTGGTAAGTGATCCACAATTTACCCATTTGTTCCACATTTTGGATATGGAAGGTTAAGTGCTGTGTCCTGAAACCACAGATCTTTTGGTGACTGGTTAGAATGTAAGCACCTTGCACCTAGGAACAGAACCTCTGAAGGATGGTACAGTAAGTCAAGCATTGACAGGTAGACAGCCAATAGGAATTAACTATAGAAGAAAATTACTTAGCAGTCAAAATTTTCCATCCAGTTCAGAAATCTGTGACATCACACTTAACTTACGCATAACAGACAAAAATTGCCCTTGCTTTCATGTTAACTTCAGTCATGCTTATCGACACATCATATATGCTAACATTTATAGGACTTACTGAAGCTTCTAAATGTTTAGAGTTAATGTACTCAAGCAGGCTGCACCAAGTTGGAAAATCACCAAAAACAAAGTAAAAAACAGTGAGAAAGCAAGGGAAAAAAATAGCTAAATAAACAAAATCAGAGTGTCCCATAAGACCAAAGGCAATCTGTTAGGCACCAATTTGTACCAACACCAAGCACTGTCAATTAGAATAGTTAGAACCACAGAAGAAGGCCTTATTAGTACAAATCAATTTAACAGAATGAATCACAAATAGCAGACAAAACTGAAACTGCTAAAAGCAAATCATTTTAAAAAATGCACTATTACTGCATGTTAGATATGAAAGTGCCATTGGGACAATTATTCATAACTGGTACAGCGTGTTAGGTTAAGCATGCCAAATTTGACATCAGGTAGAAATGCCTGGCTGTAGATATGGACTCCCTAAACACTATAAACATCTTAATTGTTAATGTTCCCTCATAACTTAACTGTACCTAACCAAATGTGCATTAATGTCCTCTTACCAATTTCCCTCCTAAGACTTTAAGTCTTTCTTCCATTTAGCCTCTATACCCATTTGTCCTTACTCCTGGTTATTATATACTAAACCACAAATTACCTAAAGTGAATTATCCTTATGTATCAAATAAGAGTTTCACAGTCCTTCGTCTATCCCTGTGTCATTGACTCTCAGTTTACTGTAGCCAACTCTGTGGCCAGACAGCTTTCCTGGGGCAGCTCGAACCAGTGTAACAACTGCTTCATACTTAAAGATAGCCAACTAGTCTTAATAAGCACAGATGCCATTTGTGAGAGGAAGAAATACTTCTTCAGTCTGGAAGCAGGCCTCCACTTTGTATAAATATCACTTAGCATCTTACTTACACTGATGCTGTTAAGAAGTTCTTGTCTTAGCTTCATGGACACCTCTAAAAGAAGCCTCAGTCGTGTGTGCATGCTACTACACCCACACCTGTATTCTCACCTGTCTCCCTGAAGTGTTGCCGCCGGTACTGCAGGCATAGATCTATGAGGCCCCCAAACCTTGCATCATTCAATGGTTAAGTCCTGCTTATTGGCAGCTTTATAGTTAGGCATACAGATTCCAAATTAACACGAGCCCTTACATCCCTCAAACCTAAATATGAAAACAACTTCATTGGTGATGTAAGGTGTTCTTTACATTGCATTACAGAGATGCAGAGATACATAATGGAGACTACTATGCATATGCAGGTAAAACTCTCATCTTAATAAGTACTCTGCCATCATAAAGAATAATGTTGTGGTATAAAGACAGAATATCTGGCTTTAATGGTTAGGTAATCATGTCATCCTAGGGGGTTCCAGTGTATGTCAGCACAAGAAGTGGTGGTCAACAGACCTACCTGATGTACCTTTCCCTTCATGGCTTCCTCATTCTTGCTAAAGTCATTTCAACCTCCATAGAGATTTTTTTGACAAAATCTGTGTACTAAACATCAAATTCCAGTTGGGCTTACAGCAAAATTGCACAACTAAATGCAATGAGATTAAATAAGATAATGGCTTTACCTCAAGCCTTCTAGACTCTTGAGCACATCTAGCTCTGTACTGGTTTTAGAGTATCAACATTTCCGATGTACCTAGGTTCAGCACTTACTATCCATTCAGAGCCACTGGAAGCTACAGAGACATCTGCATATTTATCTGTAATCACATTAACTCACAAAGATTCCTATTGCTACTATACTGAGCTAAGCTTCTCTGTTTTCTAGCCTGCAGGCCTAGTATAGACAAATTAACATATCTGGAGATCCCTATTGTTTCCCCAATGTGTCATTCCCCTGAACGTTTGCTATTTTTTTATCTTTGTTACCACTGCTTTTGAGCATCTGCCTTCTCTTGTCCAACTGGCCTATTCATTCCCCATCATTGAGGTTAGGGTTTGTCATTTAGACAGCCATTAGAGGTGATCTGAGGGGTTTTGGCTCAGCCCTGTGTTCCCCCTTGGGTGTCTGGCTTGTGGAGATGAAAGTAGATATACAAAGGGTTGTCCACACTAGTAATCTTTCACTTGCACATGGGACATTGCCAGAAAGGATCTGTACCTCCTTCCTCAAACACAAAAAGTGGGTTCTCCAGTCTCCAACAGAGAAAATACACATTCATATGTGTTCTCTAATGCCCACTAGTTCATAGTCCATAGTTCATAGTTCATAGTTCATAGCTAAATACTAGGCTAACAGCCGCCAGGGACTTTAAAGCCCAGATGTGCAATCCAACCCAGTTGTATCCCTGTGTATCATGGGTATTTAATAGGAGATGGTATGTTAGGAAGTTTCTAGAATTTTTGTGGGGGGGGTATGTTAGTTTGGGCATTACTGTTTTCCTCTGTCTATCCGAAACATGGGGGCCAGACCTGGATTGAATTTCTGATTTCCCACACATTGGTCAAGGTTACACATAAAAAGGGTTAGAGATGGACTCTGCTTCACATGGATGGGGATCCTGTTCCAGAGCATAGGGATCCTCTAAGACACATCTGCCTCACCAACATGCCCTATTTATGTCACAAACATAATATAAATCCTTGGATCTAAAGATTCGATTGCTGTTTTGTCGATATGGAAAAGTTCATCAGAGCTAGATCAGAAGATGCCTTGTATGCAAGGCATAGATCATCTTTCAGTAACCTTTAGGAGACAGAGCATAGAGATAAGGCTTTAAGGCAATCCATATAGGATAAAGGGTTTACACCCTAAATTTTCCTGGTAAGGAACCTTTGTGGACGTTCTAACTGATGCATATATTTGGACAGGTACATGACGAAGGGAGCATTATATTCAATGATAGGTCTGATAAGGGCCGAATAAAGTGGCATTATGATTTCCTTGGACTCGAATGCCATATCCTTACTTTTAAGATGGGCAACATAGAATGGTTTTCTTACTACCTTGGTCACATGTTGGTCAAAGATCAGATTACTGTCTACATAGTATGTTCTCAGATCCCTAACTACAGGGTCACTCTTAGGGGTGTCTTATCAATGGAGTAATTAGTCTAGATGGCAGTTTTCCCAAAAGGCACTATAATACATTTTTTTGGCGTTGAGTTTTTGACCATACTTTAGCACCAGTCATTTGTCTGTGTTAGGCCCTCTTGTAAGATATTTGTGTCATGGGCTGAAATCTATGATAGCTCCCAATTTGTAGTCATCTACAAACTTGGTCAGCCAAAGGCCCTTGACATTAGTTCTACCTCCGAGAAGTAGTTGACAAATAGGAGCAATCCCTTTCAACCCATCAGTAGAAGAAAGCAGGCTATGCACCTTCACTCCTCTGCCACCTTGCCCTGGTCTATATATATATATATATATATATATAGAGAGAGAGAGAGAGAGAGAGATAAAACACACACATTAAGCTGTTTATTCTGCATATTCCCAAGTGTTTTTGTTCAAGATATGGCTTGTTTGTAGCAGCCTCATGACAGAGAAATACAATCCTTACTGCACCAGTGTTCAGTTACTGGGGCAAAAGTTGGAGAATGGAAACAAGAGGCCAACATTGGCTCTTCTATCCTATGGGGAGAGAAACACCCTAAAACTCAGGGCAATATTCAGTGCATGGATCAGGCCATCATTATACTGCATGAAAAGTGAGCTCCCTCAGTCGTAAAGTTGCATATGTGCAGGAGAGAGCAAGTGCCTCCTAACAACAGTGATTGCTAAGCTGCCAAGGCTGTTACAAGTGTACAGCAGTTAGGGGACATTCCCCCATCATACAGCATGACACTCCACCAGTATCCATAATTTCCTCACTGATCCCGATCTAGGTTCTAGTTGAGGCTGGACAAATGAGGACAGGAGTTGAGGACAGATGATTGTCAGTTGCAGTGAGGAAAAGAAGGACATTGGGTGTGTCAGTCTTAATTGCTTTGCATTGTAATGAAGTATTTGGGTTCAAAGTCTAGGATGCAAAGGGCAGGGAGGAAGAAAGATTCATCACCTATCACCTCCTCACACTCTGGAATAAATTTCTGCAGTTTAAACTATTTGATTCTGTATGTTCTATAAAATTAAATCTGGATGACTGATGGTTGCTATTTGTCAGGAGGTAAAGTCTTAGGGTGGGTATTGTCAAAGCTTATATGGTCCTTAAGCTAACACAGCCTTGACACTGTTACAAAATATTATTCGTAACATTTATTACATCAGCAGTCTGTTACTGCTAATGTCAAACAATGCTCCAGTATAAATATACTCTTAAATTAGAGATATCTATAACTAAGGGAAAAAGAAATGACACTGAAGATGCATTATGTTTTAAAATAATCTTTGCCAGAAAGCAGCATAAATAAGGGAAAGAATATGAAAAGGTGGTATCCATTCACACTAATACAGAGGGAGACAAATAAAAAGAAAATATAGCTATCAAGAATCTTGTACAGGTAACACAAAGTAAAGCAGAAGGTCATTTTATTTAGAATGACCCTTTTTAGGGGAAGACATGGAAGATGATGCAGTGTAACTTTTTGGGGGAGGAAATGATACCTTCAACTTTTAGACAAGGCAGTGAAAATATAACTCTGTATTTAGAGGATTTATAGGTAAGAAAGCAGAATGGGCAGATGATACTTAAAGCAGGGCAAGACAGAGAGACAGAATGCAACCAAGACTACAAGAAGGATAGTAAGCAAGATGTTCCCAATAATTCTTACTATTATTTTGAGTTGAAAGTTGACCTTATATATATATATATATATATATATATATATAGAGAGAGAGAGAGAGAGAAGAAGAAGAAATTCTACTTCAGTTACTAGTGCCAAAACATTATGTGATAAAATAATAAACCAGTCCACAGGTATATATTAGGGGGTATATGTGAGTTATAAAAGATTAATGCAAAAATACCAGCCAATTTGTATATACCTTTTGGTTCCCTATCGCTGACCATCAGCTAGTCCCAGTTCCACTCCTTGTTCATTGGGTCTACAAGAGCCAAATTAGCCTAACCTGAGTCAAACCCTAACCACGCTCACGGTCAGTGAGGAGACTTTGAACCTTGGGCCTTATAACATTGCTGCCAAGGAGTGTAATGTCCTGTTTTTCCCCATCAGTACTTGCATCCTATAAGATATAAAGAATGAGACATGCAATGGAGATGAACTGCTTCTCACTTCTGCAATAGGCTGATGTCAATGGGATGCCTCATCCATCCACAATCAACATCTCACAGATGCTTCCTGACCTTCACCAGGGAAATTGAAGAGAGACAGTGGTCCTCAGCATGTGCAACCCCTTTCTCATCTCCAAATGGGTAAGCCCATCCTCCTCTGCTAGTACCGCAAAGATCTGAGACAATAATTGAACCCAGGTTCCCTGGGCTGTAGCCATGGCCTTGTCCATCTATGTCATGGTACTGGCTTCAATAATAGCCAGATTTTACTAGTCCAGCATAATAGGTTCATAGGTGTGTACTAGGCTAATGACCCTGCAGCCTTTACAAGCCTAGCCCATAGAAGTGTGCTGGTATTGTGCTGCCAGTCATTAGTTCCCAGTGCCTCTATCAAGTAGAGCCACTGGAGTAATCCTCGGGGTGAACTTTCTATTTCCCATCCACTCATCAAGATTTCACTTGAAGAGAGCTAGTGAGGTGCTCTGTTTGACACTTATGGAAAGTCTATTCCAGAGAATGGATAGTCTCTGGGTTATGAACCTGTCCCTCCAGCATGTTCTGTTGATTGTGGTAATGAGGTTGAGGTTTCTGGAGCATGTGGTATGGAGGGATTGGGATTTCTTTAGATGTAGCATTTCTAACAGAGCTGAGTCAGACATGGCTTTGTAAGTCAAGCAGAGATCGCCTCTTAGTAGACGATATGAGACAGAGAATAGTAGGAGTATTTTGAGTCTGTCCATGTAGGACATGTGTTTAAGGCCTAGGATCCTCTTTGTGATGTACTTTTGTGGCCTCACCAGCTGTTGCAGGTGTCTAGTGAGGTACATGCCAAATGGGGCATTGCACCCTAAGATTGGTCTAATGAGGGAAGAGTAGAGAGAAATGATGACCTCTTTCTTCCTGGATGCAAAACCCTTGGTAATGAGATGTTCCACATAGAAGGACTTTCTGACCACAGTGGCAATGTGGTGGTCAAAGGAGAGGATGCTATCAACTTGTGTCCCCAGATCACTTATAATGCCTTCAGTGTTCAGTGGGCTCCCATTAATGTGATAATTAGTGGGAACTGAGTTTTTCCCAAAGGGGATGACAACGCATTTTTTGGCATTAAGTTTAAGGCCATGGTTTCAACACCAGTCACTGATCTCAGTGAGGCCTTTCTGTAGGATGTCTGCATCACTTGGGGAGTTAATAATGGCTCCCAGCTTGCAGTCATCTGTGAATCTGGTCAGCCAGAGCTCCTCTGTGTTGTCCTGGACTTCTGAGAAGTAGATGCCTAACAGGAGAGGACCCAGGACTGATCCCTGTGGGACTCCACTTGTGACTGGTCATCAGTCTGACTTGGAGTCCACTACTTTCACACTGTGGGTTCTATTTGTGAGCCAGTTTGCAGCCCACCTAATGATATAGGGGTTGATGCCTAGTTTGCTGTGTTTATCAATAATTCCTGAGTGAGGAATGTTATCGAAGGCCTTGTCCAGATCAAGGTAGACTGTATGAACTGCCTTACCTTCATCCACAGCTCTGGTGACTGACTCAAAGAAGTCAACCAAGTTGAGCAGGCATGATCTACCTTTCACAAAACCAAATTGCTTGGGATCTATAGTTTGGAGATTCCCTATATCCTTATTAATTAGGTCCATGATGATGCACTCCATAGCCTTACATATCTGACTTGTCAGCCTAAAGTGGTGATAATTTCCAGGGTTTGTAGTTGCTCCTCCTTTATGGAGAGGGATTACTTTAGCAGTGCACCATTCAGTAGGGACAAAGCCTGAAGTGAGGCTGTGAGTGAGCAGAGCACACAGATGTGGTGCCAGTTCACTTTGTAATTCATGTAGAACACAGCCAGGATATTTTTGGGTCCCATGGAAGCTTTATTCTTGGCCTTAGACAATGCAGCGCTTTAACCTGTGCTCCAGTAATGTTGGGTGTCTGGCATTCTTCTGGTATTGAGATTGGTCCTTTGGGGGGGGGGGGGGTAAAGTGAAATGAAAAAGATATAAAGCTTCGGCACTTCTTGTCCTGAATACAAGAAAAACTGTATACGTCCTGGATACTAGTACCTTAATCTTTGTCACAGAGATGTTTTTTGCACACATTTATATGGATGCTACAGGGCTACTAGTAAAATCTAGCAATGACTACCAGTGCATACTAGTAATAATGGAGTATTTCCTGAATGACTTCCATTATATAAAGCCAATGCTAAGGACAATGCACCTGTACTATATTACTCTCCAGAGTGGTTATCCCTAAACAGATATTTATTAATCAAGGCACTTCCTTTATGTTAAGAACACTATCATTTATATGAATGCTTTAAAGTCATACATTCAAAAGCACTGGTTTACCATTCACAGAATGATGGACTAGTAGACAGAGTCAATAAAATATTGAACTTCATTCTTAGAAGCATTACTGACACACAGTAAAAACAGGGCCAGTTAGTACCTCACTAACTGTTTGCAATTAGGCAGGTGCCACAAGTATTATATGGGTTTACCTGTTTGAACTTTTTACACACCTGTGTATCTGCGAAACTGTTTGACATTGCTATGGAAACTTGGAAAGAAGATAATACCCCCATTTAACAATTAGGTTTGTAGGATAGATTAAACAGTGAGACAGAACACTTGTTTGGATTGCAGGATAAATTAGAACTGGTTATGCCTGTTGTAAAGGAGCACATGCAAAAAGCAAAGGAGCAGGTTGATGAAAAAATTAATTTCTTAACTCAGGAAATCAGGTGTAAACACTAGTGTCCTATACACTGAGCAAATGTTTGGCTGAGTGGCAAGGGTTGTTGGAGTTGACTGAAAGAATAAATACTGGCAACTATAAAATTAGACTGGCAGGAAAGAGGAATATAGAGTAACTGTATCACATTAATGTACTGAAGTCATGAAAAGAACTGGGACGTTGAGTAGTGTGCTTTTAAAAGTGATTTTCATACAAGGGATTTCGGATAATCTCTATCTGAAATTTGGTTGGTGTAGTCCTTGTCAAGAGTGCAAAAGTAATTCGTTAGAGAAATTCGTAAAGAAATGCAAGAGTGTTCTGAGATATTCCATGGAAAATTAAATGAACAGTAGATAACACAGAAATAACAAATGGTATGCACTGAGGCCTTGCAAAGCAACTGTGTCACAAAAACATTTAGAGAAGTTTTCCAAAAGGCACTCAAGCTATGAGTTACAAAACGGTCATAAGATGAATGGAGCAACCAAATAGTGCTAGTTGATACACCTCATGGAGTTTTAGAAACCTGAATAGCATATCACAGTTCAAACGTTATGCTATGCCTTGAACTGATGAGCTAATAGATAATCTAGGAAAAGCCAGGTACTTGACAAAACTAGTCCTGAAGAAGTGATATTTGGCAAATACTATTTACTACCTCTGTCAAAGAAAAAAAAATATTTGTATCCCTCAGAAGATTAATTTCAATACACAGTATTACCATATGACCTACATATGACTTCAATTACTTTCAGAGGCCGTTGCAGAAAATCTTAGAGTCACTCAAAATATTTTTTTCTACCTAGATGGAATGGTCATTCATTCAGAGGAGGCAGAGTCTCACTTAACAAAACTGCAAACTATGTTACAATCCATAAGACAAGCAGGCTTGACTGTAAATGCTAAGAAAAGTAAACTGGATATGTTGCAAGCCAAGTACAAAGGATAACTTTTAGGAAGAGGGGTAGTAAGACCATAACTAGAAGTTATGGATGACATAAACTGGCCTGTACCTCCTCTAACAGACAGGTGAAGGCTTGTCTGGTCTGACTGGATACTACAGAAATGTCATGGCTATGTTTGTGACTATTGCCTGTTCTTTGACAGATTTCATAAATAGGAAAGCTCCTATAAAGGTGCAATGCTCTGATGGCAGACAAATCATTTTTGAAGTGAAAAGGATTCTGTGACTTGAACCTGTACTACTGACTCCTAACTTTACTGAAAAACATACATCAGTTGTTTGCTTAGGGATGGTGTGCATTTAAGTTACTTGTGTATGACAATATTCACACCAAAGATTAGCCAAGAATCTGTACGTATTAACCAGAAATGAGGTCTTAAATACCAGTTACTGTTGTATAAAATAAGGGTCCCTGTTCAACAGACTTTAAGAGCTTCTCTGAAGAAACTTAAGGTGTCAAGTAAGACAGCCCACTTGGGCCTGTTCTAAGAGTGTGTGTCTGGTACAGAGTCTTAAAACTCAAAGCTGGAATGTGGGCCACTGATAGGCCAGCAGTCTCAGACTTTGCCTTCAAATGCTGCCTACTGCTAACTAGACTGTCCCCCAGATTCTCAAAAGCTTGCACTAAGTGCAAAATCGGTGCAGGAGCTCAAGCAGGCAACATGTCTGCCGTGCGATCCAGGAACAGCCTGCAGGGGTGTGCACGAACGGTCCTGCACTAATCCTACATGGACTAAGCCCTGGTATGAAAATCACCCCATTTGCAGGTGAAATCCATGCAAATGAGGTGATATTGCAATCCAGGAAGCTTGCAACAGGCTAGTGCTATCTGCAGAAATGTACTCGGTTAGTAACTGAGTACATTTCTGCAAAATCCAAAATGGAGCTATGACAGCTCCAAATAAAGGCTGCATATCATGTAGTAAGCATGCCAATGGCCATGTATAAGGCCATTGGTATTGCAAACATAAAAAAATACAAAAAATCAACTTTTTTTTTTTAGCCAATCTCGGCTGTTTAAGTGTAGGGCAGCGGCGCGCAAATGGGATCGGGGGGAAAATAATAAAATAAACCCAAAAGAAGAAGTCTAACTAAAATCACTATTCTGCCATGCAAGTCAATGGCAGGCAGAAGACAACCTGGCCAGTGAGTAGTGGTTGCTAAGGGGGGAGGCTCAGTGATAGACATGAAACTATGCATTATCAGGCAATCCTATGCAAATGAGGGGAAGGATAGTGAATCACAGTTTTGCCCAACATGTGAGTCAGGGCCCAACAGTGTAAGAGTAGGAATAGCTTGGTGCAAGCCTAGGAGTTAGGTGACATCTTGGGTGTGTGTGTCAGGCATACTGTAAGCGGAATGGAGCCCTGTGGCTCAGGTTTGCTCTAGGGGTCTGTGCCTAAACTTGCTTAGTACTCTTTACAAAGCCTAAGTGGGTGTGCGCATCATGCACCGGGTTTTACAGGAAGAAAACAGAGGTTAAACCAGGAAATAGCAGCAGTGTGCACATTTGAGCACTCTGTTTGTGCGGTGTGCACACGGGCTTAAACAGGAAGGCAATGGGAAGGGTAAACAGCAGTATGAAGGTAACCAAGGAGAACTAGCTTAGCTGGCAGGTGAAATGTATCAGAATCAGTCAATTACACAGGCAGCAGTCCAGCCCAGCCCAGAACACTACTATAAACTAATCAAACACCTTCCCCTCTGGTTTTTCCACACTCTACATCACCGTTGTAAACAAGTGAGGAACTTTTAACACTCTGAATGGCAAAATAATGGGGGTTGCAATAGCTATTATACAACTTGTGGAAGAGGCTGAGGGTGGCGAGTATGTGACTGCTGTCGACCAACCCACAGTGAGGAGACGGAGAAGAGTGTACAGACCCAGGGTAACCTACCAGAGGCTACATGATCTGTAAATAGTTGAGCATTATAGGGTGGACAGGGACCTCCTACAGCAAATTGTTGAGCTGTGCCTGCTACGCCTGACACACAAAAGTAACAGAGGGGAACCCATCCCAGTGGATACCAAGGTATGTGTAGGCCTAAGAATACTAGCTACAGGTACCTTCCAATGGCCAACTGGGGATATGATGGGGATTTAACAGGCATCAGCATCCAGGGTACTCCATCTGTTCCTTGATGCTATGTCAGCACATGTCAGTGAGCACGTATATTTCCCCAACACCCATGAGGCATTGGCCAGCAATATGCAACTGTTCCACTAAATAGCAGAATACACTGAGGTAGTGGGTGCTATAGACTGCACGCACATATGCATCAAAGCACCATCCGGTGAGTGGGGTAGGTTCTACATCAACCGCAAGGGCTTCCCCTCCATCAATTGCCAGGTTGTGTGTGATGCCCAGGGCATAATAATGAATCTGTGTGATGGCTGCCCTGGAAGTTATCACGATTCCCACATCTGGCATCTGACGCAGCTGTACCAGAGAATTGCCAGTGGGGACATCCCTCATGGTCACCTAGTATGGGATGCTGGATACACACTGGAGCCATTGCTGATGACACTCATCAGAAATGCACACATGCCCGAACAAGAACTCCATA
The DNA here is from genome assembly GCF_019279795.1 of Protopterus annectens. Classification (NCBI taxonomy): domain Eukaryota; kingdom Metazoa; phylum Chordata; order Ceratodontiformes; family Protopteridae; genus Protopterus; species Protopterus annectens. The sequence goes on along the minus strand of NC_056738.1, from coordinate 537,553,447 downwards.
ATGAGGCACACGCACAGACCAGAATTATAGTAGAGCGAGTGTTTGGGATGCTCAAGTCTTGGTTCCATTGCCTGGACACATCCGGTGGAGCCTTGCAGTACTCACCAGCTACATATACACAAATTGTCCTTTTATGTGCCAGGCTACAAAATATGATCCTGCGGAAACAGCTGCAGAAGGAACAGCACATGGCAGGGCCACACAACCCACCACCATTGCCAAGGCCTGCACAGGCACAGAGTTACTTGGAGGAGGAGCAAACTGAGCCTGCCCCCGTAGGCAGCAGGAGGCATGCCCAGTATGCCTGACCTTGGCAAAGAGGCAACGAATAGCACATACACTGACACAGGAGGGACCCAGGGAATAACACTTCTCTCCGACTCTCACAAACAGTAAAAGCGATGCCAAACAGTACACTACCTGTGCCTAACCATGTGTAGGGAGTGTAGTATGTGGATCTGACATAGGTAGCCCTGCAGCAGCACCCTCAGTACTGAGACACCCATAAGGTAAGTGGCTCACACATGCCATTCGGGGGGGTCACATACCCAACAACAGTCACAGGGGTCACATACCCAACAACAGTCACAGCCAGCAGGACTGGTGTAGACAAACAAAAACAAAGGCTGTGCTATGGCCTCTGAATGAGGCCTATGGGTACCCCCCCCAAGGCCTGCACAGACAGACTACAGCAGGTCAGGCTGTGGGATGTCAGTTCTGAAGGGTAGGAAGTCAGAAACTAATATGTAGGTAATTAAAAGCTAAGATCTGTATTACACTGGTATGCCTCTAACCAGCATGATAGGTAAGACTACAGACTGAAATCAAGTACCCTACATATTAGTACAGTCCTAGCAAATGTGTACAAGTGTCAGGTTTGCCTTCCTCCATCCAATGCAGAAAGATAGACACAGTTAGGTGTGTCCCCCACAATCCTGTTTAGAAATGTAGAAATAGTCAGGTGTGCCCCCCCAATCCCATGTAGAAATATAGTAACAGTCAGGTATGCCTCCCCCACAGTCCTGTGTAGAAATGTAGAAATAATCTGGTGTGCCCCCCCCATCCTATGCAGAAATGTAGTAACAGTCCATGCCAAATGATCGACAGATACCCTGCAGAGACAGTATGCTACCTGTAGGTGTACAAGACAAAGGTCAGCACTGCAGTACAAACTACCTGGACTTGATCCACACATCCAATACAGACGGCCATACTGGGCATGCCTACACACAGTGTAATGAAGGCAATGTCAGTCAACATCATATTGAAAGGTCATACTGGGCATGCTGACACACTTAAACACATGAAGGCCATGTCTGCAAACACCAGTGGACCAGACATATCTGGCAGCCGCAGATGTTACTACAGACACTCCTCAGTATGCACCACACATGCTTTGCAAACACAGTGGGTAGGAATACAGGCATATATGTAAGGACAACACACTATAATAAGCCAAAGGTAGACATACATAGATGTGTGGAAGAGTGTGACTGTGACAAGGAGCCATCCAGAGCTGTACCACCCAGCACACAGCCAAAGGGCCACAACCACATGAGGGTCTGATGTCATACACTGCAGATACTAGCCATTGGGATCTGTCAGCATTACAGAGTAGGTGGTACACATGCCAGCTGTGCAACATGACTATTCAAGGAAGTAGTCATCTAGCAGCTGTAGACATGTACCTGTGGAATATGACCCAGCTTGTGCCCACATGTGGCGTGTCAACCCCTAGATGAATGGGTTATGGACTATCCACACACAAACTGGCCTTGCCATAGTCCCAGTATGATGAGCCTGCTGAGGTCATCTACTGCGAAATATACCTTTAGGAGAATTGTATCCCAGTAATCTTTGTGGAGCGTCCCATAACTGCATACTGCTGTAGTGTGATAATGTAGTTAGGTAGGAGTTCAATTCCCAGACATGGCAACTGTGGCTGTGTAAACAGCAATGCTTTTTAGGGTAGTCACACTCCCTACAATTCAAATGCTCATCTTTGACAAGCCTGCTGATGTCATCCACCTAGAAATACAACTCTGGGGAGCTGTAGTCCAGTAATCTCTGTAGTGTGTCCTGTAACTGTGTCCTGCTTTATTGTGATAAATTAGTTAGGTAACTGTTCTAATCCCAAACATGGCAGGTGTGTGTGTCCATCTGTCTGTGTAGAGAGCAATGCTTTTAGGGTAGTCACACTCCCTACAATTCAAATGCTCATCTTTGGCAAGGCTGCTGATGTCATCCACCTAGAAATACACCTCTGGGAAGCTGTAGCCCAGTAATCTCCATAGTGTGTCCTGTAACTGCGTACTTCTGGAGTGTGATAAATTATGTACGTTGCTGTTCTAATCCCAGAAATGGTAAGTGTGTCTATCTGTGTAGAGAGCAATGCTTTTTAGGGTAGTCACACTCCCTATAATTCAAATGCTCATCTTTGGCAAGGCTGCTGATGTCATCCACCTAGAAATACACCTCTGGGTAACTTTAGCCAAGTAATCTCCATAGCGCTTTCTGCAACTGTGTACTGCTGTAATGTGATGAATTAGGTAGATAGCTGTTCTTATCCCAGACATAGCAAGTGTTTGTGTGTCTGTCTGTGTAGAAAGCAATGCTTTTTAGGGTAGTCACACTCCCTACAATTCAAATGCTCATCTTTGGAAAGGCTGCTGATGTCATCCACCTAGAAATACAACTCTGGGAAGCTCTAGCCCAGTTATCTCAGTACCACGTCTTGTAACACCATACTGCTGTAGTGTGATAAATTAGGTAGGTAGCTGTTCTACTCCCAGACATAGCAAGTGTGTGTGTGTCTGTCTGTGTAGAAAGCAATGCTTTTTAGGGTAGTCACACTCCATACAATTTGTATGCTCTACTTTGGCAAGGCTACTGATGTCATCCACCTAGAAATACACCTCTGAGAATGATGTAGCACAGTAATCTCCATCGCTCTTGCCATAACTGTGTACTACTGTAGTGTGATATAGACCCCTGTTAGGGGTTCTATGCCCATGCATGTCAGTTGTGGATGTTTTGTGCGTGTTTTAATGTCTGTGCAGGGAGCAATGCACTTTAGGCTAGTCACACTCAGTACATGTCCAATGGCCTACTTTGGCAGTCCTGCTGATATCATCTAATGTGAAATACACCTTTCGGGAATGAGTACACAAGTAACCTCCATGGCATATACTATAACTGTGTAGTGCTGTAGTACAATAAAATAGGTAGGGGTTCATCTCCCAAACATGACAGGTGTGTGTGTTTTTAACTTGTATCCTGTGTGGAGGTCGGTGTGAGTGTGTGGCCCTATATCACAATGTCCACTGTACAGGGATAACAGATGTGAAATAGCCAAGAGGCTGGAGTGCAAATCCATACCCATACATGTGACATCACAGCCAGGCAATCACAGTTAGCAACCCCAGTATTACCCAGAGCACACTCTCAACCCATGTCACACACACACACACACACACACACACACACACACACACACACACACACACACACACACACACATGCCGAGGCAACAGTCAATATGTGTGTAGTACACTGCATATTGGTGACTGATAGTAACTATGGCATGACTGCAGTGGCCTACAGAGGGCATGGCACCCTGTCCATCTGTCTAATAGGTGCATACATGCAGACAGTGCACCTTCCCCATGTTCCTCACTAGACACCTACAACACCTGTGGTGCCATCACATGTGACCCATAAAGGACATACCATGCCTGAAAACATGCCCTGTATGGACAGATGACACTGACACCAGGGAATGCCATTATGCATGCTATCAATGTAGGTGCAGGGTTAACCTGCTGTCCATTACCAGTTACTGCTACAGGTGACCAAGACTGGTACATCTGATGAAAATATGTGTACACAACATGGGACCACCATGCCAGGTACAGTTCCACATGTCACTGTACATGCATGTGAGAGGTGTGCACATCCCAGACACCATCCATGTCATGGACTAGGGAACACATACATGGCAAGCGATGCACAGCACTGGCCACACACAATAGCCACCCAGGTGACTGGATGGTGGATACAATACCCACCTGTGTGGGCAAATGCAGAAACCACAGGCCTGAGCCACAATGCAGACTATTGTCATGTGACCTGATGCTAAGGTATACCCATCACCTAACCTTGTATAGTCGTCTGGCGCAGTCGACCACCACATACCCGTGCAGAATTGCATCCATGCATGTCAGTACTGGCACCCTGTGTGTTCATGTTTGTGTTGTATGATGTGTATGATCAATCCACACTCACTACACCCCCAGTGGCATACTGAAGCATGCTGTCTGATGTCAGACACCTCTCCATACCCTTTGCCCATATAACCTCAGTATGACCCGTGTGGTGCATGTGATACCTGCACAGTAATGTGTTGTGGTAATCTCACTAGGGATGAGCTGTATCCCTGGCCCTGCCAAGTGTGTCAATGTGTGTGCATCTCTGTGAGAGTGTGGGTGTCTTGACACTGGCACCTGTTCATGCAGACAGGAACATGTACATCACCTACCATATAGCTACCATATCCCTGTTGCAGATGTCACTCACCATCACATATATGTTCTGCAGAATCCACAACAGGTAACCTATGTGGTGCATCCAACAACTGCGTAGGACTGTGATAGCACTACATAGTCATCAGAGGTTTGATACCCTGTGCTGGTAGGTGTATGACACAAACATGCTTAGGTTTTACTCTCCTACCCCTCCCTGACTTGTCGATGCCTCTGTCTGCCTCTCTCACTCCCTCACTGGTGGATGTGTAGACCTATACCTGCTTTTCTTAGGCAGCAGCATATGTATTTTAGGTAATGCTCATGATCAGCTGATGGCCTCTGCATGAATTGCAGCCTTTCCCTAGCTGATTGCATGTGGAACAGCTGTGGTAACATTCCCACAGCCAGTTGCATGAAAACACACTCCAATATCTAGGAACATCATGTGTGTGTTGGTCCTTTTCATTCACTGTGAGCAGCAACTTGTTCTGTTGTTTGGCAAACAGCATCTCAGATGGAGTGGGGATTTACCTCTGACAACATACACTGTGGAAACAGGCCAACACACAGGAGGGGGATATGCCTGACCTGACTACAGACTGTAAGTGCTTCTATACTGCATTCCGAGCAATGTTGGTTTAACAGCGTGTGTGTGGATATGGCTGTCCTACATGTATGAATACCTGCCATGTCAGTTGTATGTTTATGAAGACTCCCATCTGTAGGGTCATCTGCAGACTGGGCAGTGTGTGGTGCCTTTGATGTCATGTGTTACCCACAGAACATGTATCTGTGAACTGCAGAAGGTAGTGTGAGGATTGCAGTCTGTAGATGGTGAAAGCCATGACAGTTATTGACTTCATATCCCTCATAGGACATATGTTGCAACAAACCCTGTTACAACAGTAAATGTATGATGTTATCACAACAACGTGTCAATATTGGCCCTGTGTATGTGTTTCCAGGCACAACTCAGTCAACCTTTGTACATGGGAGGGTGGCCTAATGGTTAAGGTGTTTGCCTTACAAACACAAGATGCTGGGTTAGAGTCTCACAAGGGATAATTGGCTAGGCTTAAAATTGCTCGCAAGGGCAATTAGCTTAGTACTAACCTATAACCTATGAATACATATGTCATGCATTAAGAGGTGCATATGTGCTGTACACCATAATTAGTGTAATCATATCTGATAACAAGCCAGTGAGATATCAGACTGCTACCCATGTTATGTACAGTGGAGGTTATATTTGATGACATAACCTGGACATACTGTGGTTGTTTGAACAGTACTGAGGTCTGTGTACTTATGGAGAATGTCGACAGTGTTTGTATTATTAATATCTACCTCGGCCTGTGCACAGACTGTGGTAGTTGTCATCGTCCTAAGTCCTGTCCTATCTGATATTACATGCTGCTCCACTATATGTTACCATATTGGCTTACATATTTGTAGCGCCATACACACATGTCTCATACCACAGTCAGCCAGTCAGCCATCAGACCAAACTGTGTAGTGGCCCAGTATATGTAGGGTTAGTATGTGAGCGGCACATATGAGGATGGTGTCGAACAGATAGTCCATATAGTGTAATATCATGCTAGCTTACCATATGTGGCTGTGGCTGTGTTCTCATTGGTTGTGGTTATGCACTTTCACACAGGTGTATCTAACCCTGTGCTGTGACATGCCTGTACAGCCTGCTATATATGCAGGTACATGTGCATTCCCACATAGGAGATGTAGCCCAGTGTTGAGCCAGTCTGCTTGTAGCCTGCACAGTGCATTGTTACATGCCTTGCAGCTTAGTGTATTTATCCAGTGAGATGTCATTTGCAGATACTTTTCAGATGTACTGCTGCTGGGCCTCCCTTAACAGTCATGTATGTCAGACAGAGCAGTGGGATGCTGTACAGATGTATGTCAATATCTAGTGGGTAGTATGTGCCCATGGCACCACTGCACCAGTGGTTATTACGTGTCAGGCCAGACAGGGGTGTGTGAATGCATAACCTATGGTGGCATATGTATACCAGTCATTATGTGTTATACCCATCTGCATGGCTGTTAACAACCATATTGTCAGGCATGGTACACATGTTTTGCACTAAGCGGTTCTGTGTATACCTCTGGACTGTACAGAGTGTGTCAGAATGTCCACACATATGGGCCAATATCTCTGCTGCAGTCAACAGAGGCAGTACATACTAGCAGCAGTACTTTACTATGATGGCCTTAGGATGTCTGTCAGTAGCCAATGGCACACATGTGGAAAGCAGATGTGACCTCCCACACACACCGTGTCTGTGAAAATAATCCCAATTAAAGTAGCAATAGTATATAGAACTGTAATAGTACACAAATAAAGGTTTACCATTTCTGCAAACCTGTGTGTGTTTTTTGTCCTATAACCTTTCAGTGGGTATATGTTGCAGGCAATGATTGGAATTTGTATGGGTGGCTCATACAGTGTCCAGGTGTTCAGGTGTGAACTGTAGGCATAGTGGCTGATCCATATTTTGTGCACTTTCTACATATGTATCTTACTGTACATATATCTGCATGTGTATGTGTAGTCACATGTATATCTATATATATGTAAATATATATCTATCTATATATATATATATATATATATATATATATATATATATATATATATATATCTGTATCTGCATATATGTGTCTGCGTATATGTATCCTGGGGATGTTGATAGCTTCCACATTTTACATTTCCTATGGGAGCCAGACTGTACTGCATGATATGTTACCAATACCAGCCTGACATCATACAGGTGGGATGTAGTACTGTTAACATCTTGTGCCCATGTCATGTAAGGTCCTGGTTATGGGATCTGCAACACTTGGTAGTATATTGCAGGGTGGACATGTTTGGCTGTGGGGGGTATGCCTATTTGTACAAGACGTATATTGTTTGGGGCCTTTCAAACCCATTAACGGTGCATGTGGACATATTTGTTTTTGTTAATCTACCATTGCTATCCACAGATGTATGGCCACATATACCTATATAGATATATATATCTGCTTACATATATATGACTATGTCCGTATATACCTACATATATATATATATATATATATATATATATATATATATATATATATACCTTGCTGTGTATATGTAGACATATAGGTGTAGACATATATATGTGTCAATGTAGGCATTTGCATGTATATATGTTCATATATATATTTATATATATATATATATATATATATATATATATATATATATATATATATATTGACATATATAGATATGTTGTATCTGTTTAGATATTAATATATTTACACACACACATACATACATCTAGATGTTGGTATACATTCTCTGTACTGTTGCATGACTGGGCTGAATGATCTGTTTCTGAAAACATCAGATTTATGTGTATCTGGCAGGGTTTAGTGGTAAATCACTTTGTCTGTGGTGTGCAGGGTCCGGGTTTGACAGGCAGTTGAATACAGAGTTATTAAGGCACTTTAAAGCAGTCATAAGTGGGTTTGTATGGGTTTGCGCGCAGCTAAGCACTGCTAACTACCGGTTACAGTTTCTTATACTCTGTTAGCATCTGAATTGCTTAACCTGTGTAGGCAGTGCTTACCCCCATGCAAACAGGCTTAAACCCGCTTACAACTGCTTAAAAGTGCTTACTCCTGCTTACCCCTGTGCTAATTTCTTTAAAAGAAAAGAAAAATGGGTTGATAGGAAAGTGGTGAAAAAAGCGGCACAAAGAGGGAAAGACAGTAGCAAAAATAGCCAGGTATGTGCAGGAAGGGTATATAGCTGCCCATTTCTTCTACAGCAACAGCTGTGCATATACACTGAATTTGGAGGTAGATTTGGACACTTAAACCCCTGGGTTGGGGTGAGGACAACAATAATTCATTGTGATACCAATTAGACTAGATTACTTGTGTCCAATGGACATGTGTGCGAAATGAACAGCTATGTATGGGGCGATATTTTTTTTGTGGGAACAGATTGCCCTTTTTTTTCAGTGAGAGTGGGATGTTGGGGAGGGGTAGTAGGTATATTTGGGGAGGTAAGTTGGGTAGGTTAACAGGCAAGACAAGCAAGACACATACAGGGGCAGTATATGACACATGTGGGGGGTAAACACCTTGGATGGGGAGGGGTGTTTGGAAGTCGCAAGCCTGTGAACCCCCAAATGGAAACAGTGAGACTGAGGTCCCCACCCATGGGCCATCACCACTGCACGTTTATGGCCCCGAAGTTGTCTGTGCTGGGAGCTGGGTAGGAGGGGCAGGCTCACCCTCTATTTGCACCACACAACCCTCAAGCTGGTGTAGCTGGTCTTGAATCTCCCTGTCAAGCTCCCTATGCACTATGGCCTGGACCTGATGGCGGGTGACAGGTACCTCTCCGCCCCCACTCCCGGGGGGGCCTCACCCCATCCCCTGAGATGGTTCCACCCAAAGGTGGTGCAGGGCCAACGGAGGAGGAGGTCTCAGGCTGGGTCCCAAATGTGCTGGTGCCTGGCGCCATGGCCAGCTGAGGTGGGACAGGTGGGTCTGCTGGGACCTGCCTTCCCATACGAGCTATGGTGTTGCTGTTTTAGGACAGATTTCAGTTAGTAATAGTCAACAGCATTCAGGATTAGTTATACCAGCATGCATAGGTATTCCCGTTAACCCAAGACACCAGATTTACAACAGTTGCAGGTTGAGCAGAGCACATGCATATATGGGACAACAGTGGCCATTACAACAGCATGCAGGTTTCATTGATGGCAACAGGCCACCAATATGGGAGTATGTTAACATGACATATGCATAGAACCAAATGTGAATATTTATAAACCAATAGGACATATGTCCCAACAAAAGATTGGAGTGTACACATCCCCATTTAGGTGTGTAATTAGGTTATTGTTGCACATATGGTGGTGGTGAGAGAGAGAGGTCAATTAACAACTAATATACCCCTTTAGTTTTCACAACTTTCTTGGTCACTGCAGTGATCTGTCCCTTACATGTATTATTACACTACCCAATAACCTTACTTTGTACGATGGTATGTTTGTAGATTAGTATATACGTGAACTGTGTCTTATGTATAGTCTATTCCTTTTACCTGTTATAGCTGTTGAGAAAATATTTTTAACACTATTTGACAAATTCTACACATACTCCCAGATTCCATGCTTGTATACAAGTATATGAGTGAACTGTGTTGTAACTACAGTCTACACCTCTTACCTGTTATAGCTGTGGAGGGAACTTTGTTAACACTACCTGACAAATTCTACACATACTCCCAGATGCCATGCTTGTAGACAAGTATATAAATGAACTGTGTTGTACCTACAGTCTACACCTCTTACCTGTTATAGCTGTGGAGAAATATTTGTTAAGACTACCTGACAGATTCTACACATACTCCCAGATTCCATGCATGTAGACAAATATATGAGTGAATTGTGTTGTAACTACAGTCTACACCTCTTACCTGTTATAGCTGTGGAGAAATATTTGTTAACACTACCTTCCGAATACTGCACATACTTCCAGATTCCAAGTTGATGTTATACACATACCTAACAATCCATTATTGCACACACTCTGATCAAAGCTTGACAGGATGCAGGTGTTAATATGACATATTTTGGAATAGCTGTCATACACTTTGGGTGAGATGCTACAATGACAGGTTTGCTTTCATATACATTCTCTTTTTATGTTCAGGTCTCACTATCCATTATATGTCAGTATAAGCTGCCTACATTTCTTGGATCATCTCACTGATTTGTCAGGGGTACAGCTTACCAGGCAGCAGATATCGGCCATTTATCTGGACATGCTGGACAGATCAGAACAGTTGAGGAGTATGACTATGCATACAGCTTACTACCTGAACATTCTGCCACAGTCTGTACAGTTGATGGTTATGATTATGCTTACAGCGTACTATCTGAACATTCTAGAAAAGTCTGTACAGTTGTTGGATCTAATTATGCATACATCTTAATATCTGAACATTCTCACAAACTCTGTACAGTTGTGGGTTATGTTTATGCATACAACTTACTACCACTCTTGGGATTCAAACCCCTGCTGTGTGTGGTAAAAATATTACAGTTGACATCACAGTACACTGTGCTATCAGGGAATTGTTGTGAAGCATTCCAATGGTTTCTAAGTCTCCCTCAGTTGTTCTATATGACTGACCTCTTGGGACTTCCAAAATTGTTATACTGAACTTCCTACACATTTTAACTGTGTTTAACAGTGTGGGTAACACTACTTAATACAACAGTATTATTTATAGAATGCAACAACATATGAAACAACATATGAAAACAAAATGTACACAAGCACTCCAGGGGTTATACTTTTATTCACAAGATATTGCACCTTTATTTCCACACAACCTATATGACAGTCTTCCTGCCAAACTGTCTGGTTTATTCAGTACATCCCATACACAATACATTTTTATACTGGCACAACAATTTCTAGAACTGTTATATTTTTTCTTATGATAGTACATGCAAGATTATCACCAACCTGCCTCGCAGCACAGTCTTTGCAGCCTAGCAGCATGGGCTTCCTGGTTCACTGCCCACTCATCTGTAGCTGTCAGAGAAATACAGTTATATTTAGCCATTACCTATCCATAGTATACACAAGGTAGGCAATCATTATCTACATAGTAGAATGGGTACTTACTCA